>NC_047665.1:76024144-76319971 GCF_011762505.2 Arvicanthis niloticus | reverse complement strand
TTTTCTTGTGCTTTTAAAAAAAAAAAAAAAACTCTGATATGTTTACTGGCCTGTTTTCTTCTAAAGAAAGACAGAGGTACTGAGTTAGACAGGTGGGAATGATATGGGAAAAGACAGGAGAGGGAAAAAACCCCATGAATAAAATATGTTAAAAAGATATTTACAATTTAAAAAAAAATGGTTTTTTCCGGGGCATGGTGGTGTATGCCTCTAATCTTAGCACTTGAAGTCAGAGAAACGTGAATCGCTGAGTTTGAAGGCAGCCTGGTGCACAGAGCTAATTTCAGGGTAGTACAGGGTACACAGAGAAACCCTGTCTCAACAAAACAAAAACATTAAAAATAATTAGCAAACTTTTGACTCTTAATAAATACTTGTATAAAATATCTTATCCCAAAGCACCCAGCTACCTAGAATTTAAGAATACAAAAGACATGCCTCTATATTTGGGTCATCACAGAAAATACTGCCACAAAAATGAAGGCTAGCCAGCACTCTGGAGACAGAGACAGGCAGGTATCTGCAGGCCAGCCTGATCTACACAATGGAGTTCTAGGATAGCCAGGGATACATACAGAATCCTCCCCCTTAACCCTCATCACAAACACACACGTAGGCTAATGTTACCTTGTATAACAGTAGCCATAGCAATACTATAAAACACGCAGGTGATCGGGATGGTACTGAGAATTTTAACTGAACTTAGCAACATTATGCCAGACCCTGAGCCAGAAATGTCTCTTCTGCACTTGTTAGTCCTTACAAGAGATCTTTTCACTAAAGGTGCTCTGTCAGCAAAGACAGGGAATTGGTGCCATATGAAGCAAAACACCTTAATACAAACCATAAGTATAGCCAGAGATATACCAACAGCCCTAAATGTATTCTAAACTGTATGTAGGCATTTGTATAGGCACAATTTATTTTTCTATGAAACAGAGGTTATGAAGAAATTCCTGCCCCCCCATAATTAAGAGTTCACTGTTCTTAAACAGCATATTTACATAAAACATTCTTTTTCAAAGTTCATAGAGGAAAATATTTTGCATTTAGGAAGAGTATACCACGTAGACAATATTAAACTTAAACAGTGTGAAAAAGGCAGACTTTTTCTGGAGGGGTAAGAGAGTAATGCCTAAAATGTCAGAACTTGGAAGGCTGAAGCAAAAACAAAACAAAAGTTTGAGCCAGTTTAGGTTACACAGTGAGTTCCAGGTCAGCCTGGGCCAAGGGTAACTATCCAACACATTAAAAAATAAAAGTGGGAACAGGAGGACTGAAGAGATGGCAGGGTGGTACAGAGAACTTGATGTTCTTACAGAGCACCCATTTCATTCCCAGCACCCACAGCCAGAAGTTCACTACCCTCCTGTAACTCCAGATCCAGAGGAACACACACCCTCTTCTGGCCTCTGAGGGGTCGTGCACTCACAAACAAATAAAAATAAATATTTAAAATCAATAAAGAAATAGTGATTATACTCATCTATATTTCTTACTGTAAACATAAAATCCACTTAGAAAATGGGGAAAGGACTGTAGAATGGATAGCAGTTTACACAATAGAAGTCTGTATTTCATTCCAGACCTGATACACTTTGCTACATTTGTACCTCACTGAGCTGAGCCACAGACTTATACGCTTGACCTGTACATTTAACAGTGTTTGAAGTTCTGTTCCAGCCAGGTTCTCCTATGGAGTGTTACACTGTTATCATACACAAGGCTCCCAACGGAGCACACTTCTTTCACAATCCTCAGCTCATGCCTCCCCGTCACTTTTTAACAGCCTACAACCAACTTACAAAATTCTACTTATTCAGATTAAGGCTATCCTCTGCTGTACAGTAATTCCTCAACAACTTCTGCTACCTCACCTGATCTAACTCAGTAAAGAAACAGAAACACCTGTTATTTAGAAGGACCCTTCAAGAACTCTGTAACAAATACGTCTCTACTAAGTTGCCTTAAAAGACAACAGCTTCCATTGGAGCCATTTGTTCTTGTCATATACACAAGGATAAGTCATCAGGGCTCTTTTCTGTTTCCCACAGCATATTTCAGACAAATACCCGACTTTCCTAAGCTCAATGCTTGTTTGCTGTTGCTGCACTGTGGTTTTAGAGACAGGGTTTCTCTGTATAGCCCTGGCTGTCCTGCAACTCTTCCTGTAGACCAGGGTGAAGAGTGACCTTGAATGAACTCAGAGATCTGCCTGCCTCTGTCTCTCCAATGCTGGGATTAAAAGCATGTTCTACCATGCTTGGGCCAATATTGTTTTAAATGGACAAATTGTTAAAATTTTTCAGTGAGCAATTCATAATTCATCATTGGGCACTAAAAAAAAAAAAAAAAAAAAAAAAAAAAAAAAAAAAAAGCTGTAAGTACAATGACCCTAATAAGATTGTCTAGGGGTGTAAACAGAACAGAAATTCACTCAACACACTTTAAAAGGGTAATCAGAACCAGGCCTACTGTAACATGCTTATCTATTTTCCTAACACTTAGACACTGAGGTAGGAGGACTGTCAATGCCGGCCAACTGTTGCTTACATACATAGTAAGTGCCAGGTCAGTCAGACTATGTAACCAAACCTAAATAAAATAAAAACAACAATACAAGGGGAATTCCAGTCATGGAGTCAACTGTACCTGGTCGGCCTTCTAGAAAACCCTAACATGCTCAATTTTACCCACTTAATACACTGTCTCAGCCAATCACATACTGGGTCGAGATGGCAACCTGTTATTCTTGATTTCAAAAACAAGCTCGAAGCAGGCATGGCGATACATGCCTGTAATCGTGGTGTTCTGGAGGCTGAGGGAGGATGGTTCCTAATTTGAAGCCAGCTAAGTTACATAAAAGTTTCCAGGCCTGCCTCTATCACACTTTACTTCAAAAAAAGACAGCAACAAAACAAACTCGATGTGAGCTCTTTCACAAGTAAAAGTGAAAAAAAAGAAAAATCATGAAAGTGTATGATTCCTAGTAAAATTACATTCAGTACATAAAAGTTTTAACAATCAAGAATGTGCAAAAAGTAATCATAAAGATTTCATTCGTTATTGGACACACACCACTCTATTTTTATAGAAAGCTCTTTCAATTTGTTCCTTGGTACACAGAAGCGTGTCATGACAGGACACTAGAAGTAAACATTAAAGAGGAAAAACAGATTGTCAAACTTTTAAAAATACAGAAAGATTTGGGTTTATTTAGTAAGACTGCACATACTTTAAGTACCTAAAGATTTAAATCTTTATGAAGTGCTTTAAAGTTATTTAAAAGATCTCACAAAGTAAAGCCGGATAAAGTGTCAAAAAGCTCTCTAGGACATAAATACTGTTTAAAGATCAAGAGAAGCTCAAATAACATTTATGAGAGCAAAGATGACTTCACCTGAAGAACTTTGTCCAGACCTGGATGAAAGCATAACCTCTGGCAACACCCACCTAGGTCCACCTCTGACCTAATACACAACTCCACTGCCAATTTAATCCTCCCCAAAGATAGCGTCAAATCGTTAAAAGACAATACAGTGTTTTTTCTTTCATGTCTATATGACGTGGCAAGGCAAGAACAATCTCATTTAAAGGTAGTCCACTGATCAAGAACCCTGTGCTTTAAAAGTCATTTTCAAGCAGTTACCAAAAGACTTCTTTCACTACGAACTAATCAAAATAAATAAATAAAAAGAAGCAACAATAGGCTGCGCTAAAATAGGCCAGGAATGCGACCGAAGACGTCACCAAAGTTTCTATGTAGCTCATTAAGTATTTGAAGGACAGTTCTATGGAAGTTACAAAGTGATAAAGTTACTATTGATCTCAACTCCAGGGGTGACAACTGGCTGGACTCTAGGGGTGAAAGGACAGCTGGATTCCGGGGGTAGACAGGATGGCTGAACTCTAGGGGCGGACAGGACGACTGGATTCTAGGGGTAGACAGGGTGGCTAGGCTCGGGTCGCCGCAGCTGCCTCAGGCCTGAGCCCAGACGCCCAGTAGTGAGAAACCCTGCTGCGAGGCCTGCACTGGGCGCGCCCGGCCAGGGCGGAGCCAGCAGGGCCGCGGCGACCGTTCCGGGAGGGCAGCCCGCCGCCCAGAGGCCGAGGGTCCGCCGCGCACCGCCTCACCTGGACTTGCCCACCCCACTCTCGCCGATGATGAGGATCTTCAGAGTGGTCAGCACGTCCTCGTCCATCCTGCGCCCGCTCTACTCCAACCCTGCCCCCGTGCCCGTCAGTGCTGCCCTGTGTCGGCAAAGGCGGCCAGCGCATGCGCACCTCCGTGACTACCGCCTCCCTCTCCTACAGGATGTTTGGGCAGCTGAGGTTACAGAGTATCTGGTTCCGCCCAGAAGTGGCTCTGCGTCTGCGCACTCCCTGGAGCGCAGGCGTTCTTCCGCGTGGCTCCTGGTGTGCGCAGGGGCAGATGGGCAGAGCTGCGTGTAAGTCCTCCTACCTTCTTCCTGGTGCTAGCTCCGCCCCAGCCGTAACTCCTCCCGCTTCCGCCTGTCTGCTTGAACTACTGGGTGTTATGTCGGCAACCTCGAGGCAGTTGTTGCGGTGGGCAAACATTGGTCCTTCGAGGCAAACAGTCTTAAATAGAAGTAAGCACAGCAGTACCATGTAACTGCCTTGTCACATTGCTGAACCTCCCCAACTGTCTCCCCACATCGAGGACAACAATTTTAAAAGTTTTAGACTTTTGGGTACGCTGAGTTCAGGGGAAGTACTCAAGTTGTGTACAAGCAGTAACCTCTTGGCTTAGGTCAGTTAGGCTTAAGAATATAATCTACATATTCATTTATCTTGAAAGGAACATCGGGTAGATCCAGTACATGCAAATCTTTGGAGCAACTTCAACTATTTCTGTAGTAAGAGTGACTTTGTCACTGAAGAGCTCCAAACTCGGGAGACCCTTCCTCAAGTCTTAGGACATTGCGGCCACCCAAAAATCACAAGAAACCATACCTGGATGCAATCAGCAGAGGTTTATTAGGGGAGGAGCTGGCGGTCAAAACGACAAGCTCTTTAGCTCCAAGAGCAGGGTTTTTGGCCTCGAGTGGTGGGTTAAAGGGTCTTTTATAGCATGGGGTGGGGGGAGGAAGGCATTTTCGCGCACTTACACATGAATGGTTACATTTTCGCCTGCTTACACATGATTGATTGTTTTATAAATTTTGAACATAGCACTGGGAAGACCAAGGGAGGGGTAACCAAGAACAGGGGAACATTTCAGAGAATCTAGCCCAAATGATCTAGAGTCATGTGAGATCACTCTGCACACTCATTCTTCTCAAAAATGTGGTTTTCACCATGCTATTGTGTCCTATCCTGCCATTTCAGATTACTATCTTTACTTTTCTGGCTATAGGGCTATGGCCCCACCTAGGTGGTAGCATCTTTATCTGTAGTCAGGAATGCCTTCCTGCCTTGAGCGAGGCTTGGGGAATGTAATCCAGCAACTGTCCTTCACCTGAAATGTGAAGGCCTGAAATCTCATTTTCAGTTCTGAGTTCCGTAAGGCGAAAAATCTACACATATTTCATAAAATGGCCTTAATAATTTTTCACTCTACAGTCACTACTGAAGAATTACATGCATATGCCCGTCTCTCCACTATGCTATACCAGAGCTCTATAAATTTCCTAGCAAAGTGTCTGTCCTTATGGTTATGGCTAATGTCATGTGTGACAGACATTTGGTTAAAGAAAAAATATAGATAAAATTTAGAATCAGTTAAATTCATTTCTTAGCCAGGCATGGTGGCACAGGTCTTTAATCTCAGCACTCAGTAGGCAGAAGCAGGTAGTTTTCTGTGAGTTCAAGATCAGCCTAGTTTACATAGGAGTTCCAGACCAGCTATAGCTACACAGTGAGACTCTATCTCAAAAACAAAACTAAACAAAAAAATAATTTGTTAAATGCCTTTTAATGTTCTTAAGATAACCAAATAGTTCCTTCAGAGATGTCTCCTTAGAGCAAGGTTTCTTATTATTTGGTAATAAAAGAGAGAGTGAAGTATCAGTGTGAGATAGAGCTGTTTTCTGGTAGTTTTTACCTGGTGGCTCTTTCTAGAGTTTTGTGTAGTCCTGTTTATCATTTAGACTTTTTATTTATTCATTTATTTATTTATTTATTTATCTTTGCTGCTTCCATTTTATCTTCTAATTGTGTTTATATATGCATATGTATATGCTGCCTCTCGATGTCTCTTGGGTCAACACTGCTTCCACCATTTACTCTGATGACTCTTACAGTTACATTTCTGGTTTAGCAATTTCTCCTCAAGTTCAGGCCAACACACACAACTGCCAAGGTATCTCCTGGATGTATGCCAAGAAAAACTGCCATGGACCGAAGATGACATTGAAGTCATTATCTTCTCCTCAGTGTGCGATTTTATCTTGACTTCCCTCATAACAAGTACCATTAACACCCATTTAATTTCCTTTTCCACACTCCTACATCCTCTTGGTTCTCACAGTCTTATGCTTATCAGCCTCACCACAACCATCATCATCTGTAAGCTGGTTTGCCCTATCAGCTGCACAACAGGACCCCTTCCTCTAGTTTCTTCTCACCTCATATGCTGCAGCCAAAATGAAACTTTTTAAATGCTGATTTAAGACATACTCCTGTTATCCCTCCGGGTTTATCTCTTGCACTTCTATACCTTGCATTTTCTATTCCAGCCAAACAAAACTTACTTTCAGTGGTCAGGAACCTTGTACACAATTCTTCTGCCAAGAGGATTGCTCGTCCAGGCCCCTTTCCACTCCACATGATCACACACCATTGCCAAGGCAGCTCCTTCACGTTCCAGCTATTCCATCTCCCCTGGTAGATTTTTTTTTATTAGACCTCTCAGGCCTGTGGTACCTGCTTCTCCAAGAAATTCTGCTACTGTCTTGTGCTCAAATGGCAGTATGTGTTCCACAGTATTGCAATTGTGTTTGTTTGTGCTTCTTTTCTTTATGTGTATGTGTGAGAGGTGTGTGTGTGTGTGTGTGTGTGTGTGTGTGTGTGTGTGTGTGCTTTTAAGCACTGGGCCTTCTCTCTAGCCACACAGCACTTGCTTCTTAAAAGCAAAAGTACATAATGCCCTGTCACTGCTTTTGTCTCTAGAATTTAGTGCAATCCTTGCCCTGAAGAGCTTGCTTTAAAAAATATTCTTCCTTCTTTTCGGTTTTTTCTTTAAGAGTTCTTAGGATGGGTCCTAGAGAATCATTTGTGTCCAAAGTGTTTGTTGATTTAAAACAAAAATCTCAAACCAAACTTGGAAATGTGGAACAATGTAGTATTCCTTACCTCTTATTAGAATTGATTTGGATAGCTTTTAAAATGCTATCCTGAACATTTCAGTTGGGAAAAGGCCCCTCAATATCATCTGCCACACACCCATTATCAGGTTCTGCTGGACAGAAATAAGCAGTCCTGTACTGATAAGTCAACTGTGCCTTTGAGAAAGTAATCTAAAAAAAAAAAAAAATGTCTATACATGCTCAGCAGAGCTGCAATTTAAATAAATTCTTTCAGGGGCTAGGGAGATGGGTTGGGTGGGGAAGAACCTCATGTAAGTGTGTTGACATGAACTTGGCTCAGCAGCATCCATGTAAAAGCTATAAGTTGCAGGACTGGCTCAGGAACCTCAGCATGGTTCAGGGAGACCCATACATACATCCAGAGCCATGGCGGTTACTGGCCATCCAGCTTAGCCATTCAGTGAGCTCCAGGGTCAGTGGAAACTTTGCTTCAAAAAGTATATGGAGCAAAACAAGGGAAATATCCATGGTGACCTCTGGCCTCTGCATGCATAAACATGTAGACAGACAGACAGACAGACAGACACACACACACACACATCACATTTCCATTCTGTTTTTTGTTTGTTTGTTTGTTTGTTTGAGGATCTGAAACCTGAAGACAACAAAGGACTGACACTTGGTCACTGAAGCTTAACAGCAACTGGAGTTTCTTGAAGGAAAAAAAGTTCAATTTCTATAGGAATGGTGGACAGGATTGTGCCCTGCTACTGTAGGAAACAACAGTGTGAAAAGACCCAGCCGTGGGCAGTATATAATCAAGAAATGGAAACTACAAGGAGTGAGAGTTTGGCTGGGTATTATGGTGACACCTTTCCTACAGAGTTGGTGCTGTTTTTCAGGGACACTGTATGAAAAGTTTTGAGACATCAGGGGGACAAGTAAAATATCTTTTTTGGTGAAAAGGGGAGTGTGTGCATCTGTGTGTTTCTCTCTCTCTCTCTCTCTCTCTCTCTCTCTCTCTCTCTCTCTCTCTGTGTGTGTGTGTGTGTGTGTGTGTGTGTGTGTGTGTGTTCGTGTGCATGCTCATTAATAAAGAAATAGAGGAATAAAGGCCTAGGAACGTCAAAGGAAAATACCTAAGCTTCTGACGTCGTAGGGATGGTGGGCAGGGGCTGCTAGCAATAAAAGGATGACTACAGAAACATGGGAACATTGTTCTCTGGTTGGTGAAGGGAAAAAAAAGGACGACTGAGATACCAAATGTTTCTCCACTTTCCCATCACGGTGCCACTGATAAGAAAGAAAACCAAGAAAAAAAATGAGCAGGAAATGTGTACGATTAGCGTCATTAAATTTTATGTGAAAGTCCTTCTTAGGCAAATTTTTCAGAATATCTGTAGAGCTATGGTTCTAAAATTCAGGGGAGCATTTAGATAAATAACATTGTGTGCACTCTTTGGGATTTTTACACATGAATACAGTGTGTCTTGATCGTCTCTACCCCTCCTTGATTGAGCTTCCCCAGGTCACTCCATGACATTTCCCTCTCATGACATTTCTTCCTGTCTGTTTTTTTTTTTTTTTTTTTTTTTTTTTATAACCCAGTGAGTCCAGTTAGTTCTGCTCTAATGTGGCACATGTGGGACCTTCCCCTGGGGCAATGACACCCCTGGAAAAAAATGACCCTTCCTGATCCCTTAGTCATCAATAGCTCCTCCTAAGGTGGCAGGGTAGTGTTCTGAACTAGGTCCCAGTGGACCAACTAAACATCAAGATAATCTCTCCAGCTGAAGTTGTATGCCCCAAAAATAAACTAAATATTAGTCAGTTGGAGGAGTCCAGATTAGAGAGTAGCTTCCCCAGCAGGCCATTATGACTCAGCATGATTAGGACATATCCTTGTCCTCTTCCTTACATAAAAAACTTAACCCAAAGTGGCCCAGGGTCTGCTGTTATTGCATTATCTTGTGTCTATGAATTCAGTAGTTACCTCTTATCCTTCTGTTCTACTCCCTATAGCCCAAACCAAACTCCTCTGCTTACCCATCTACAAACTTACACCATGGAAGCAAGTATTACTATTCTAATACTGGAAATAAACCCAGTTAAAAGTTTAGACAAGTGGTGCTATTTGTTCTTCCGTGGCAGAGAGCAAGACACCAAAAAAGATAGTCAAGGAGATAACATGCTAAGGGATGATTTGTACTTGATGGTTTTCTTCTCTGAGATACTCTGTTAGCTCTGTGTAGCTGGGAAAGACTCAGATTCATTTACATCCCTTGGACATGACTGACTGCTCTATACCTACCCATTAATGCTTCCCACTACATTCCAAACCCATTAGCTTCTGACAATATTACATCTTTACCAAAATCCATTTCCTGTCCTCCTTTTCCTTCTTGCCTTGCTCTTTCTCCTCTTCCCTCCCCCCTTGTCCTCCCCTGTTTTCATTTCTTTTGTTTTCTTTTCTCCTCATCCTACTCTGATGCAACAGAATCTCATGGACACTAGCTAAACACTGTAACAATAACATTTCACACCATATAATTCTAACTATGATGTATGACTTTCTACTGAAGACAAAAGATTAAGATACAGAGCTAAATGAAGAATTCTCAACTGAAGAATCTCGAATGGCCAAGAAGCACCTAAAGAAATGTTCAACTTCCTTAGTCTTCAGTGAAATACAAATCAAAATGACCTTACACCAATTAGAATGGCTAAGACCAAAAACTCAGGAGACAGCAGATGCTGGCAAGGATATAGAGAAAGAGGAACACTCCTCCATTGTTGGTGGGATTGAAGCTAGTACAACCACTTTGGAAATCAATTTGGAGGTTCCTCGGAAAATTGGAAATAGCTCCACCTGAAGACCCAGCTATAGCAATCCTGGGCATACACCTAAAAGATGTTCTAACATATAACAAGGGCACATACTCCACTATGTTCATAGCAGCCTTATTTATAATAGCCAGAAGCTGGAAACAACCCAGATGTCCTTCAGTGGAAGAATGGATACAGAAAATGTGGTACATTTACACAATGGAATACTACTCAGTTATTAAAAATGATGATTTCATGTACTTTGTAGGCAAATACATGGTACTAGAAAATATCCTGAGTGAGGTAACACAGACCCAAAAGGACATACATGATATGTACTCTCTGATGAGTGGATATTCACCCAAAAGCTCAGAATACCCATGATACAACTCAAAGACCATATGAAGCTAAACAAGAAGGAAGGCCAAAGTGTTGATGCTTCAAACCAACTTAGAAGGTAGAACAAAATAATCACAGGAGGCAAAGGTAGGGAAGGACCAGGGTGGGAGATGGGAGGGGAAGGGAAAAAAGGGGCAGGACCAGGTATGGGAAGAGACAGGAGAGAAGTCCAGAGGGCCAGGAGAGCAAGTAGAAATTAGTAACAGTGGGAAGTGGAACTTGAGGAACCATTAGAAAGTCCCAGACTCCAGGGATTCGAGAGCCATAGTAGATAGATATGGCCCCCAGTGAATGGATGGGGCCACCCACCCATCTAAAAATTTTAACCCAGAATTGTCTCTGTCTAAAGGAAATGCAAGGACAAAAATGGAGCAGAGACTGAAGGAAAGGCCATCCATAGACCACCCTACCCTGTGATCCATCCTATCTGCAGACACCAAACCCCAACACTGTTGCTGATGCCAAGATGAGCTTGCAGATAGGAGCCTGGTATGGCTGTCCTCTGAGAGGCTCTGCCAGCACCTGACTAACACAGATGCAGATACAGCCAACCATTATACTGAACCCAGGAACACCAATGGAAGAGTTAGGGGAAGGACTAAAGGAGCTAAAGGGGATTGAAACCCTACAGGAAAAACAACAGTTATCAATTAACTGGACCCCTCAGAACTCCCAGGACTAAACTACCAACCAAAGATTATACATGGGCTGGCCTATGGCTCTGCTACACATATAGCAGAGGACTGCCTCATCTGGCATCAGTGGGAGGGAAGGCGCTTGGTCCTGTGGAGACTTGATGCCCCAGAGAAGGGGGATGCTGGAGGGGTAAGGCAGGAGTAGGTGTGTGGGTGAACACCCTCTAAGAGGCAAAGGGGAGAGGGAAGGGATGGGGGTTGTAAAGGGGAAACTGGGAGGGGGATAACATTTGAAATATAAACAAATAAAATGATTAATAATAATATTAAAAAGACGACAGCAAAAAGATTGGAAGGGGTTGGAAAGTTGGCTCTGCAAGTGCTACTCAGCCATGGAGACCAGAATTTGGATCCCAGACCCATGTCCAGTGGCTCAAAACTTTGTATAACTAGAGCTTCAAATGATCCAAAGCCCTCCTCTGGCCTCTGTGGGCATGAAAATTCTCATTCTTCCTTTCTCCCCTCTCCTTTCCCTTCCCTCCTCTCTTGGAAACCTAAGCACAGATGCATACACATGAACAAAAATGAATAAAATTGTTTTCAAAGATTAGGAGTTGTGAGGAGGAAGGGAATTACGTATTGTACAGAGGACTTTAGGACAGTGAAACTATTTGCATATTACTAAAACAGTGACACATGGTTCTTAACCTCTCCAAACCCGTAAACTGTACATGACTGAATCCTAAAGTAAATTATGGAATTTGAATGATAAAGTTGTGTGTATGTAAGATCATCAGATATAACAAATGTACCAATTGGGCAAGACATGTTGATAATAGTCTGTATGTATGTGTGTGTGTGGGGGGGCATATGGAAAATCTCTTTACCTTTCAATTTTTTGTGAACCAAAAAATTAACATGTTTTTAACGGTCAGCAAGACACTCTCTTAAGGGAGGACAAGAAATAACAGTGGGGAACACTTGGGAAAGGACACAGATTCTGCTTATCCATAGACAGGGCCTAGAGAACATGAAGATTTGGGGTACTGGTATGTATTTCATGTGTTATGTTTTGAAATATTACAAGGAACCAGTTATATCACTGACCCTTCTTTGTGGATGAACTCTGATACTCTAATGAGAACAGAGCATTGTGGATTGAGGGGTGGAGGCTCTAGCCCAGATAACTTGTAGAGACAAAACATAAACTTTTTGGTTGTCTGTTGGTTGTAATTCTTCCACATTTTAGTCTCTGGAACATTAATAAATGTACTTTGTAGATAAAGAACAGTACAAGTGAGCGGATTAACTTTCAACAGAGATTTGTACTTCTCTTAAATTCCTGGACTGCTTGGATATTTTTATAACAGCCTAAATGTAGGGGTTAAAATTTATGTATTTATACTCCAGTCCAATATGAGAATATATTTGTTGAATGCTTTCATCCCCTGAGCTTCCATTATGTCAATATTTGTATTTTTAAATTTGTTTATTTGTGTGTTGTACCTTCCCCCCACCACGAGCAAGCCTGGAGAGACCTTGTTTACCACAACAAGGTCAAGTGACAGGATCTAGGTGGAATTACCCACCTTGGCTGCCGGGAACACAGAAGCAGAACTGCCCCTGGGCTTGCCTTGAGACATCTCTGGCAGTGACCTGGAACAGACTATGGATTATCCCACCCATCTGAAACCAGGAGGGGTTGTGGGTTGGGTCTTCCCCTTTAAATTGAGAGCTGAACATTAAAGCTTGGGGCCTTGATCAGAGAACTTTGTGTTGGCCTCATCTCTTCTCGCCCTCCTTCCCCTTTCATTCTCCATTTCAGGTGAACCCAGTTGACTTGTGGCCTCGGGGCGGCTACAGTGTGTGTGTGCGCTCGCGCGCGTATTGAATATGGAGATCAGAGGACAACTTGCAGGAATTGACTTTCTCAATCTATGTGGATTCTTGTGATACAACTCAGGTCCTCTGGCTTGGTGGCTACTTCTCAAATTCTGTCTCTATAAAGACATCTCTATTTCCATAGTAAGAATGCAATTTTATGTTTTATTTATATGCTGCAATCTGGTGGCACTTCAAACTGATCATATTTATTAGTTGTGCATTGAAAACTGTGTTTGATAAGCTTTTTTTTAATTTGTAGGATAACATAGAGCTTAGAAACAAGACAAATACACAAACAGCACATGCATAGTATATTGTCACACAGGATGTGGTCAGTCTTTGACAATACATAACTGAAGGGGATATATATTAGATGATTTGATAAAGTTTAGGACGTTTCTACATTCTCCAGGTAAAACTTTCATTTTGAATGGCTGTTGTACTTGCCAAATTTATCTTCTTGCTTCAGGTGATATGACATGTCCCTGCTGATGCAATGAATTACATGGGTTGATTTTCACCAGTGTTCCACTCCTACATTCCTAGATAAGGCACAGTTCGCTCTGAGTTATTATTCTTTTACTTTTCAGTTTGTGTGTTTATTCTTAGTAAGTTGGAGTTAACTTACTGACATTCTTGATGATTTTATATTTATTTTTAATGGATATTGGTTCTAATTTTCTTTCTTTGCACTACTTTTGTTTAGTTTTAGTATCAGGTGAATAATGACTTAATAAATTAATAAAATTATGAAGTATTTTTTTAATTTTTGAAAGGGACTCTAGAAAATGGCCTACACACATTATACTTAATTCTTCCTTAAATATTTATAAAATTCACCAGTGTATCTATAAATTTGGATGAGGTGGTTATTCATGTTGTTCTTTAGAAATTCAGTAGAATTGGTAGGCTTCATAGAATTTATCAGTAATAAAACTATTTCAGCCTAGAAATATCTAGAAATTTCTTAATGTGAATTCCATAAATATATACAATGTGTTTTGATAAAATGGACGCCTCTTTCATCTCTAACTTTTCCCCACCCCTTCTTGACCTCTCAATTTTATGTGCTCTCCATTAAAAACATAAACAAAAAAAACCCCATCAAAAACCAAAAACAACAAAAAAAGAAAAAAAAAAAAACAAGTCCATTTAGCACTTGTATGTGCACTGGTGTAGGACCACCTAGTGGAACATGGGTAGTCATTCAGGAGGTACAGCCCTGAGCAAAATGTATTCTTCCCCACCCAGCAGCCATCAATTGTCAGTTTCTTCTTGAGTAGAGGTGGACTTTATGAGTCCCTCCCTGTCCATACTGAGAGTGTTGGGGCTTGGTTTTCTGCAAGTCTTGTGCAAGCAGTCTCAAACACTGTCAGTTCATCTATGCAATGGTGCCATCATGTCCAGCAGATGTTTTGCTGAAGACATCCACTACCCCTGGCTCTTACATTCTGTCATTTCTTTGATGACCTTTGAAGCTTGGGGGAGGAATGTGATATAGGTATGTTATGTAGAGCTGAGCACTCCTGGAAAATGTACTCCAAGTTGCCAAAATTTTAAACGGTGAATTATTTTATATTGTTATGTGACTATCTGGGTAATCTACTTCAACTTGAGTCAGTTTGGTAGCTGCTGGTTTTTGAAAATTAATCCAGTTCATGCAAACGATCACATTTATGTAAACAGAGTAGTTCGTTCTCTTCTAATTATGTGAAACCTATATAGTGGTTTCTTCTATATCTTTCCTGATATTAGCAAATTGTGAATTTAACCTTTTTCACTTTGATTTGTAACTTGCAGTCCTCCTGCCTCAGTTTCTTGAATTCAAGAATTGCAGATCTTCTTCCCTCCCTCCCTCCCCTTTCATTATGCCCTTCCCCCTCTTCCTCCCTTCTTCCTTCTCATTTCTTTCTCTCCCTCTTTCTTTTTATTTGCTAGAGGCTTATCAAATTTATTAAGCGATTCAAAAAGTTATCTTTTGTGTTACTGGTTTTCTTTGGGTTTTTAATTTTCAGTTACATTAATACTTCTTATCTTTTATTATTTCCTGGCTTCTACTTGCTTTGAGATTATTTTATTCTTGTTTTTATAGTTTTGTGTAAGCAAAGTGTTGGTGCTGGTGTGGCTGCTTTCTCCCAGTACAAGCACTGAAGGCTAGAAAACGTGTCACTGCTCACAAGTGCAGTTACATCCCAGGACAGATAAGATGTGGTATGTTTCATGGTGCTTTATTGCAAAACTTTTTCTTACTTCTACTAGGAATTCATTTCTAACCTGTGAATTGTATTTGATAAAAAAAAAAATACTTTAATTCCCAAACATTTAGAGATTTTCTCTCTTTTGTTTCTGGTTCCTACTTTGATTTGACTTCTATAATTATATCTACTTTAAAGATGTTGGAATCTCTTTTGTGGGTTAGTGTGTCACCAGTGTTGGCAAGTGTTCTATATGTACTTGAAAGCAGTGGATTCCCTGGTTTTGACGTTCTATAAACATCCATCCGATTCAGCTGGTGGGTGCTATTCAGCTCTTTCATAGTTTGCTAGTGTTGTGTCTGCTTTAAAAAGGGAGCATTTAAACATTCAGGTGTGACTATCTACTTTCCCTCTGAATTCTGTTAGAATTTGCATCTGATATTTGAAGCTTTGTTGTTGATCACAGGCAAGCATCTTTGTATTCTTGATGAACTGACCTTTTTGTTGTTTTGCAGTTATTGCTTCTATGCATGGTGTTTTTTTCTGCTCTGATGTCTATACATACCATAGTTATTAAAAATATTTTCAAGCTTATTACAATTAGTATTATTTATCATTATATGATTTATTATAGTGTTGTATTATGAATAATATATTAAATAAAAGTTTAATATTAATAATATTACTAGATATTATGAAATATTTAAAAATAGACATGTGAGCAGCATAGTGAACATGTTGAGCTCCCACTTTATCTATGGAATAAGCATCTTATGTTAGGTGGTTTTTTGCTTAACATTGAAGGCAGGTTGGAGACCCTGGTTCTCTCCCTATCACTGAAATGTGATCACTATTATCTTTTTTACATTGTGTTGTTGTATTTAAAATGGGTTTCTGGTAGATAGAACTAACCATTGAGCCATCTCTCTAGCCTCCATTCATAATCTTTGATCCCCATGGAGGACATTCTCTGTACTGGGCCATGCTAGTCTCAGCATTGTCAAAGATTTAGCTGTTTACAACTAGGCTGATTTCCCTTTCTCTGCACAGACTTTTAGCCAGTCAGCCCAGTCACACGGAATCTCTTGCCCCAGTGCTGTCTCCTGAGTGTTACAGCATGCACCTGTGACCCCAGTGCACCAAGAAGCATTGGCAGAGACACATCAAGAGGGCTGGGACCCTACCAGCAGCTCTTCTACTCAGATGCCCGGACTGCCTCCATCTGTGTACTGAGCTGATAAGTTCCCTGGAGGTTAAGCCAGCTGGCTGGAACCTGTTTCCAGGTATGTTCTTGCCAGCCTCATTGCCCTGGGTCTGAGTCCCATTCTTCCTTCATTCTGAGGTAATTCTTAGAAGGCCATGTCCATGTACCTGACACTCACACTTCCTGTTCCAAAGAAGCTTGGGGCCTGTACTTTAGATCAGGTTCTCCTTGCCAATAAATTGGACTAAGTCTGGTTGTGTGTTTTGTAGGTAGAACAATTCTCTCATGTTTCATATTTGATATATCCTTTAGCATGAAATAGCATTTGGGAAATATGTTAGATAATGGCAATGATAATAAATCACGTTTTGTTCTTTTCTTGTGATAGATATCAGTTGTTTCTTACTACTCAGAGTATGTCTCTTCTGCAAACAGAATATCCTGTTTTCCTTGCAAAATTTGCTTTAATGTCAGCTGAGGAGAGCTTATCAGCTGTTTCACCAACATGGGGATAACATATAGAGATATCACCAAGGCCTACCTGGTGACTTACTCCCCTGGAAAATAATGCTTTACTCTAAAGAAGGGTGTACAACTCAATTCCATGGGCTGCAATTCTCAAACTTTTACTGGAGCTGTTTTAAAAAGGGAGTTTCTTTTGTAAGGCGTGGCAGCAGGTTAAGACAAGCCTGGAAGGATGTGAAGCCTTTGTCTTATTACTAGTAAGGATCTGAGTGCATAAGGACTCAGAGAGAAGAATGCAGCGCTAGAAGGCAACAATAGCTAGCTCCCGACAGCCCCTATGATGCCTTTTGACATAAAGCCAGACTCACAGATCCTTCTAGGAGAGGAGTCAGCATATTATTCCCTTTTAAAAGTAATTCATGGAATATTTAAATGTGCATATCTGATCTGAGCATTGGATGATGAACCTGGTGATTCAAGCACCTTCCATGTTTACTGTAAGTCAAGTCATTTAACATGGAGGGTGGGTTGGAGAACTTGCTCCTCCCTGGTTCTTTTCCTATATTCCAGATGTGATTGTTGTTATCATAATTTTAGTGCTTATTATGCCAGTACACTACATTATTTTTTGTTTTCTCCTTATGTATCTTTAAATTTGTTCCACAAAATCTTACATTTCATATTGTTGTCAAGTTATATGTCTCTTTCTGTGATTTTCCTTTTTGATCCAATGTTAGGTTTGGGTCTTTTAGTAGAGAGGCTTATCTCGTCATTCATTTAAAGTGCTATAATTTGTGTTCCATAGATCTACATATTCATCAGATCTTTTCTTTGCTACTTCGTGGGCAATCACAGTTTTCTATCCTAAAATATGGCGTTTTGACACGAGGGTTATTTTGATCTGAAAGTATTTGAAATTCAACAGAAGGACTCCTTTCCTGAGCTTCTCTTCTCTGACAAAAGCAGAGACTTTTGAGAAATGAAGGCTGCTATAAATACCCTTTCCGGCGAAAGTCTTGTGGCCAGGAAAAAAGTGAAGAGGCAGAGATGGAGCTTCAGTAACCAACTAAAGAACCATGCAAGGACAGCATCAAAGTCCCATTTTTCTTCCCTGCATATTAACCTTCTGATGATTTCACCCCTCAAAGCCTAAAGTGTCTCTTCATCCCATCTCCTTCCTACAAACTTGTCTTCTAAAGACAACCTTTATGCCACCCTTTGAGCTACTCACAACTTCTGTCATGTATGTGTTCTCTACAAGTGTCAATAAACCTTTCTCTTCTCAGTAATCCTTTTATCAGTCCAGTGCACAGGTCCTCAGCCTAGGAAAATAAAGGAAGCAAGGTTCTATCTCTCCTGTATGTCTAATGCCTTGTTAATTATCCTTGAAATGTCTTGTGCCTGTGCTCCCCTTACTCTTCGACCAAAGACTCTTGATCAATCCATTGAGGAAATCTCTAAAATCCCCCAAAATATCTCTTCCCTTCAAGCTGCATAAAACCAATCCCAGCATCAGTCATTCTTGGCCCAGGAATGGTCTCTGGAAGGTTTTCATGAAGTGACTGAGTTACCCAGGAAGAAGCAGGGTGAGTTCATCAGACTGCACAGAGCACAGCATTGTTGTTATTTTGAGGAGCTGTCTCCTGGAAGAAGGCAGGGCCCTGGGAGGAGAACAGAAAGAGACTGTCTTCATGCAGACACTGAAGAGACTAAAAAAGCCTTAGCTGGGATGTAACAGAAAGAGATGTCATAAATCCAAGGCTGGTGTAAAAGCACCAGGCCCCTGAGAAGGACTAGCAGCTTTGCCTTAATTCAGAACATAAAATGACAACTAGAAGAGCCAGTAATCAGACAGACCTGACTAAAAACCTCTACTCACTCACTGGGTGACCAGAAGCAAGCCATCCAAATTCTTAGACCTTGGTTTGTTCATTTGTGACATGAAATAAGTTATAGCTACCCCAACATGATTGATGGGTTGTGTGAGGAGATATAAGGAGCACGAGCAGTGGACAGACCTCAGGAGAGAGTGACTCTTGTTACTGGTGTAGTCAATGCTCCAGTCATGATTACCACCAACAATAGATATTCTCCATGGATTTTACTAAGGAGACTTGAAAACTGTTTGCTTTGAGATTATCTTGGAGCTGGATTTAAAAAGAAAGTTTTTTTTCAGGGAGCTTCTAGCAAAGATATGTCCTGAAAGTCTGGAGTCGGGGTGTGAATCACCCAAAGTGATACCAATTCTTTTTTCACCATAGACAAATACAGGGTTAAAAGAAACATGACAACCAACTAAAATAGAAGGAAAAATTTTAAGGGAACAGAAAGAAAAGGTTGAATTTACAAAGACGTTCCTTGATGCTATGCTTTACTCTTATGAAATACCCAATACAGCAACAATTTAGCTCCCAGTATAGGAGTGATGTTCAAAGCCCAAGCATCATGACAATGGCTTCTCCTTGGTAGCAAGGATCTTGAGGTGTGGATGTCAAAAGTGGGATTATATGCAAGAACAAATATATGCATCTGGGACTGACAGTGGGAAGACCCTGGGAGGAGCTGGGGTGGCTCATTTTATAACAATCCCCCTGTAAGAACTAGCAAAGCTTAGCATGGGAAATGCCAAAGAAATTTCATAGAAATATCCCGGCCCCAATGACTAGGACCCCAGAAGGTGAATAGGGGAGCACAAACCACTACCTCCTCCTCTTCTTCTTCCTCCCCTCTCCTTCTCCTCCTCCTTTTCTTCCTCCTCTGTTTTCCTGGCTTCCATGAGTTGATATCCTCACCAGGATGCCCTGCCTCACTCATCACAGACCCAAAAGTAATAGGCCTGTTATTGTTACAGTAGCTTAAGATTTGCATGGCTTCCTGCTCAACCAAAAACCTAGCAGACTGAAGTTGGTGAAAGGAAATAGATTGACTAAAGGCAGCCTTGGGGGAAAACAGAAAAGACTTTCTTATTAAAAATCTCCAGCTTCAGGACTTCCAGTGTGGAGGAAGCTGTGCTTTGTGGGGAGGAAATCACTCCTCAGGGGGCTTGCCTCTCTTCCTAGGCAGGCACACCTGATAGACTTTGACCTCCTGTGGCTAGTTAACTGGAACACAGGAAGAACTTCTTTTAGCACAAATGATTAGGAGAGGCCAAGATAAAAAAAATGGAGAGGGGTAACAAGGGAGTTTCAAATAAATGCTTACAAGCCAGATGATACTGAATGACACACTGAACCATAAGCCAGAAAAACTGTCCCTCTTGGGGTGATCTCAGCATTGTGCCACAGTGATGGGAAACTGACTGACAGAACCAGAAAAGAACTGGAGCTTCCTTAGTGCCCTGGGGAATAAGCCCACCTGAGGCTGGGTGAGGGCATGCTAAAAGACCCAGAGCCAAGTTTCTCTTTCCCTCTCAAACCCTTACCCAACAATATTAGTATAGCAGCTGCATTTCCAGACTCATATAAGCAATTGGCCGCATGTAAATGCTTTTTATTTTGACGTGATCCTCACTATGTAGCCCAGCGTATGCTGGAGCTTGGGACTAGATGCCACAGTCATAAAACTGTATCACTCAGCACAAAGCTCTTTGTTATTAAAACTATTACACTTGACTGCTAAAGGAACAGAGCTTATAATGCTTGTAAGGTTCTAGTTCTTGTTCTGGATGCTGGTTACACGGGAATGCCCAGTTAATAAAAGTTAATAGCCATGCACACTTGGGAATCGGTGCTTTTCAGTGTGTATTTTGTGTTTCAATATCTGAAAACTTTAGATAATTTTGCAATTTCTTTCTTTCAAGATGTGTGTGTGTGTGTGTGTGTGTGAGAGAGAGAGAGAGAGAGAGAGAGAGAGAGAGAGAGAGAGAGAGGAAATCTTATCAGTGGAAAAACAACTGTGTATACGGAATTCTATATACAGAGCTTTGGAGGAGTCATGAAGATGGTGGGTTAAAAAAAAGAGAGAAATTGCTGAGTCTTTGGCAGCTCTTCAGAGCTGTAGGAGTGGGAGCAGATAGTTTCGTGTTTGGTAAAGTGATAAACAGCCCTCCAATGTACAGATGGAGATTCATGAGGAGAAAGTGGTAAGCCCTGTCCTATACCTCCTAAAGGGAAAGGACCCTGGGATCAGGGAAGAAAATGGATTACCAAAGAGGCACGAATGGAAGTGCTGGTGGTGGATCTGAGTCAAGAAGCAAGATGCTCAGAACTGAAAATACATCTTGAAGATGTCCTGGACACAGGACTTCTAGGAAGATGATTGTGCTCTTTAGAGTTTTATGCAGCTGTAAAGAACAATAAAGTCCTGTCACTTATTAGCCCCCAAGCTTGGGCATTTATAATATCTCTCTTCCAGAAGTTAACCAGGGTTCCATGAGAACAAAATCAATTTATTTCTAGTGCTATGTCTATGATACACCATATTCCACCTTTTAAGGTGAGACGCCACAAGTCAATGCTGCCACCCTGCAGACCCAGCTCTTGAGAACCTTCACGAGGCTCTGAAATTATAATAGCATATGCTCCAAGTTGGTAATTTATGAATAGACTCTTAAACAGTAAAATAGAAAAGTACAATTCTGCTATAAAAATGACTGGATATTACAGTATGCCTAATTCTGACCCATAGGGAGTTGACTGCTGTTCTCACCTTGAATGTAAAAGACCAGCGTGTCCTGGGAACTAGGTGAGATGAAGAGCAGTAAATCTCCAAGACAGATGTGCATGGCCATTTCCCTAGAGAAGCTACTCAATGTCTCTAAGTTTGTTTCTTCTATAAAAAGTCGAGTGGGTGACTTCATGAACAGACCTGCTGGGGTGCAGAGTGAGAATATATTTGGAGTAAGTCTTTTAGCAGATAACAGGTAATAAATTCCCAATATTTTTTTTCTTTTCTTCCTTCTCCTACACAGGATTGAATAGAAAAATAAATTGTTAATTGTCATCAAATATTATTGACATTTCAGATTTGCTAGCCAATTATATGGTAAGCCACATTCTTTAGTAGCCATGCATTTTAAGGAGCAGACAGAACACTTTTGAACAGCAAATTAAATGAGTGACTTTCATGAAATACTTTTTAACCCAAAGCAATTTTGCCTTCCAAGGATTGTTCAGCAAAGTCTGCAGACAGTTTTGTTATCACAGCTTGTGGAACAGTTCCATCATCTGTAAGCAGAGGTTAGGACGCTGCTAAGCAGTGTACAATGAGCAGGATAGTTTCCCACAACAAAGAGGTATCCCAACTCATGTTCGCTTGGAACCCTTTGGTGGTAAGACAAGTTAGTCTGGTCACCATTGATTGCTGCTCTGCAGAGTTCCTACACACATATTAATATTCCTAAGCATCAAAGATTCCCTTCCTTAGCCTGGGAAGCCTCAAAAATAGAAATGAGAAAATTCCCTTTAACTGCAACCTTGTGCTTACACATTCACAGGTTCAGATCATACAGTTTTAATATTCATGAAAGATGTGTTTTCTGCTCTGGAAAGGTCTAGAGATTTTCTCTCTCTAGACAGTCATATCCACACTCTATTCAAAGATATATTATGTTTAGCAAAATATTACCATTTGGAAGACCTATTCAGTTATGCTGGTCTCTAGAAATACTAAGTAAACCAAATTGTGCAGTACCCAACTCATCAAAGACTCAATACATGGACGGTTGCTTTACTGTAAAGACAGTGGTTGCTTAGGAGTAAGAGTCCTTCTTCATATTAGTTCTGTATCTTAATCTTAAAGTTATAATGAGAGAACTCAGAACTAGTGGCAGGGCTCCTTAGAAACTTTCTGTTCCCAAACAGTGATGCTCAGAACATCTTCCCAGTTATGAATCTAACAGGGTGTGGCTAGCAAACTGCAAACCAAGTCATGGGTATGTACCTGTTCAGCTTCTTGCCTCCCACTGTGCCTCCTACCACTGATGATTATAGGGCCACGTGATCCACCAACACATTAGAACTGTGTCCACAACAAAGGATGCTGGGAAAACAGGGTGCAGTCAACAGCAGACTCATAGTTTGTCTGTCATTTACTGCGTATTTTCACAACTTATTACTTATTTGATCTTTCCAACAACTCACAGGCAAAATATATATTGCCAACCCTTAGTTTATAGATGAAAAAGAACCCTACCCCCCAGATCTATAAAATGTGAGAGTCTCATTCTATATTGTACAACAACAAAAGTACTTCCAACTTTTAAGAGTCCTCTGTGCTATAGTACAGAAAAATCAAGCATATCTATGTTGCTCTCCCTCTTCTGCTCTGAGCTTAATTTGCTTGTCTCAGTTTCAGGAACATAAAGAAAACTAGAGCTACTGATCTGGCATGTCATGACCTGCACACCACAGAGAAGGCCAGCATCCTTCACCAGAGCACAGCATCTGAGCACCCTGCAATTTTCCAAAGCAAAAGCCATTTGTTTTCTGCTCAACTATAGGCTGCTGGTAGATTCGGAGGTAGTTACTATTTTAAGTTGTATACCCACTGAGGAACCAGTCAGGCTCCTATGGACAGTACCAAGCCCATGGTGATACAGGTGACCTTGGTTTAACTCGATGGGCCTCAAAACAACAATAACAACAAAACAAGAAAATTGTCATGAATGCAGGAAGGAGACTTGTAGTGAGGAGGAAGAGGTAGAAGAAGAGTAGAGGCAAGGGGAGAGTATTGAGATTAGGAAGTGTTGATCTTAGAGGTGTTCTTAGCAATCAGAATGTACATTACATATTTATAAAATTGTTGAAGAAGACATTTAATAAAAGCTTAAAATCCCTTTATGGAATCATTCACTTCTTAAAACATTGCTTTATCACATAATTCATCTCCTCTGGTGATCTTTTCACAGTCACTACTTCTTCTTGCCTACCTTCACCTATTAGTTGTATCTAAATCCAACTGTTGTGATCTAACCTGCTTGTCTTAAGGATGATTACGGAACTGAAGGTAGTTTATTCCAAATTAGCCCTGTCATGACCAGAACGCATGCATTCACTCCAGATGTGCACTCAGCGACACGTTTTTCCCAGAAAGGCTCCTCAAGTTCCCTTCACTTCCTTTTACTTGAATAGTCACTGTAATTGTGCTCTTAGAACACAGAGATCTTTTTGTTTGGCTGATATTGTAGAGATAGATATGCTTGTTCCTATTAAAGGAAATAATTCTAGTATAGTCGGTCTCTCTGTCCCGCTCCCTCTCCCCGTCCCTCCCCTCTGTGTGCACTCAGCAGCAATCTTTTTATTTTTGCTTGTCTTTGGAGGAGTTTAAAGATTCCTCAAATAACTCAGTACTATTTACAGTTATAGTATATATAGCTGTAAAATTACAGCTTGTCTTGTAACTATGCAGGACAAAGCCAAGATAGTATGCCTGCAGCACTGTAGAACAAACACATATCTCTAACATTTACAAACATAACCCAAAGTTAGACTACCATTCCCTCTCGATGTTGTACTTCAGAAGTTCTTGGCCTCAAAGACATAGAAAAATGTCAGGGGAGTAGACAAGAGTCATTCTTTTATCTAATACCAGAAGATTTAGCTAGGAGAGATTTCCAGAAGTGTTTTGTTCTGGAATCTTCTACTTCTCAGAGAAAACAGGGAGGTGGTTGTTCCAGATGTCATTATGGACCCAGGAGGGTTCAGCAAGAATGCAGCTGAACAAGTTGATTACTAGATGAAGATGCCACAACTCAGTTGTGCTCTAGCATTGCAGACCTTGTCTAGGAGTGAACTTTATAGAAAAGGCTTCTCTTAGAATTGTGCATATTTTCTCATCTTTAACCTGTTTTCTTAAGCAAATCCTTGCTTTGGTAAGTCCCAAACAAATCAATCCAACAATCAATCTCTTTTTTATTTTTTGGTCTTTGTCTCACACAGTCACATAAATATACATTTTAATTGCAAACATTATCCATGCATAAAGGGCACATGCATGCTTAGTCAATAGCTAAAAGTGTACACCCTTGTATCATGAATATCAAAAGATAGAAACTTTCGTACCTTGTAGCATCTCTCCTGAGCAGTGTTTCTAACCCACCCCACCTCTCTCCTAGAGGTCACTGCAGTTCCAACTTCTATAATAATAATTTCTGGCTTTTACATTTTTACTATCTATACTATTTTCTTAATTTATCCATAAGATACATCTAGATTACAGGTGATTACTTTATTCCTGTGTGAAATGCAATTTCTTCCTCCTCCTCTTCCTCCTTTTCCTCTTTTTTCTCTTCTTCCTTTTTTCTTCTCCTTCTCCTTCTTCTTCCTTTTCTTCTCCTTTTCTCCTCCTTCTCCTTCTTCCTTCTCCTCCTCTTCCATCTCTTCCTCTTCCTCCTGCTTCTCTTCTTCTTCCTCCTCCTCCTCCTCCTCCTCCTCCTCCTCCTCCTCCTCCTCCTCTTCCCCCCTTCTCCTCCACTTTTTCTGGCCATTTTGTTTCTAGTTTTGCTTATCAGTGAATTTGCTAAAAGGATTGCAGTATGTGTGTCTAGAATGTACCTAAGAATGAAACAGTTGTGTAGTTGGTCTTCTTGTATGGGAGGCCTGCACTTTTCTGAAGAGAAATGGAATAGAAGTGGGTAGAGGAAAGGGAGAGGGGAGGGGGAGGGACCAGAGGAGAGCAGGAAAGGGAAAACTGTGATGAGAATGTGTGTGTGTGTGTGTGTGTGTGTGTGTGTGTGTGTGTGTGTAGGGGGAGAACTTCAGAAGCTATATGCAAAAAAAAAAAAAAAAGTGAAACTTGTGAGTCATTGGGAGAGCTTATTTTGAACATTACCATAAAGTTCAGACAGTTCCCAAAGTCAAGTGATCACATGAGTTTCAGCCTCATCCCATGTACACGCTGGCTCTTGCAGTTCTGCTTCCTTGCCAGTTCTCGGTATGGCAGGGCTTAAATTATCCTGGTAATTATTGTGGCAGCTAGCTTTAGTGAATGTGACAAACTCTTGAGCAAAACTAAAGAGGAAGGATCTATCATTTTTTTCTTTTCCTTCTTTTTCTTTCTTGGAGATGGGAGCTCACTATGAGGCCCTGACTGTCCTGGAACTTGATATATAGACTAGGCTAGCTTACAAGTCACAGAGATCTGCATGCCTCTGCCTCCAAAAGGCATGTGACACCATGCCAGGCTCTCATTTGCCAGTTTTTAACATTGATGTTGTTTTACTCTGGAATTCTAAACATTTTGAATCTAAATATTTCCCTGTCAATTCTGTAGCTGGAAAACACCCTAATCCACTTGCTCTGCTATACCCTGCCACCATCATCCCAGAGCTTTGAGAAGCACATTTAATCCACTTGAAGAATGTACCGGTCCAGAGTTAGTGTTTTGCATACAAATGGTAAATTTAGAGTTTGTCTTTTTGCACACATTTTGGAAACAAAATTTCATGGTTCACAAGTACATCTGTTAGATTTGTTCTTGAGATTTCACTGAACATGTGTCATGAGGTTGCTTGGAGTCCATAATCTAGTTTTTGAGAAAGTTAACCTTTGCATTATTAAGGCTTTTGATCCATGAACAGTAGTAATTCATTTCTAGTTTTGTTTGTTTGTTTTGAGTTTTCTTTTCCTCTACCCTTTGTAATTATCCCCATAACGATCCCATATGCCTTTAGTAGGAATTATATATGGATAATTAACTTTGATGCTGGTGTAGATCACATTTTAATGAGCTCTGGTTTCTAGCTCTTTCCTGATTTTCCACACACAAGTGGACTTCATGCATTAGTTGTCATGTTGCTAAACTCCCTTAGCTCTGATGTTTAATCTGGATATCACTTCATCTGCAAAAACAGCCAGGCCACGCCTGAATCCTGGCAGCTTCACTTCTGTCTTTACAGTCCTGCACATGATGCCTTTCTTGTATTACTCTGCCTGGGACCACTAGCATGACATGCAAGAACATGCTACACATGTGATTGTCTCCTGAAGCCCAGGAGCAGTCTGCAGTGATTGCCAGATGCACAGGAAGCTTTTGGAAGGTGTTTTTGGAAAGCTACAAATGTTTTTCTTGCATCCCACAATTGCTGAGAGTTTTCCATTGTAAATGGTAGCAAAATTGATGAATTCCATCTTCTGAATCCTTCCAAAGTTGTAATTACACTGTAACTTATATCCTTCATAAATGGGTTTTTCTAATTGATTTGTCCATGTCCTAATAATGCCACTCCCCATAGCCCAAGCTTTCAAACACAAGTCTATGGGGCCATATATACTTACCACAGGAAGTTATACTGGTTATAATCTGACTCAGTGGGCTTCATGTGATCTCTGTGAAGTATGCACAACCTTTGGAGTTGGCTACCTCCTTCTGCTACGCCCAGTAGAAGGACCTTTCTTCCCGGGCTGTGAAGGTGAGGCAGGGCCCCCTTTACAGAGGTTATTGCTCCTACTCATGTTTAGAAATCAGGGCATATATTAGGCCTTTACCCACACCAGATCTGTGAGACTAATGTTTAATTGTGCAGTTCCCGATACTTTCGGTTTCTCTTATTGTTTTTGGGTTTTGTCTGTGGATCTTCTCTATCCGGTAGTTTCGTGAGGTTTAGTTGAAGAGCTCGTATCACGCATGCCTACTCTCACATTATATTTTTGTCTAATGTCTTATTGCTTACATTTACATTCAGTCAGGGAAATCCAAAGACTTGTGGAGGCAATGTCTATCCCTAGACTCCTCATCTAGATTCTCCCCAAGTGTTGAATTTACTTACCAATGTTAATTTTAATTACTTACTACAATATATTTCAGTTCAGTACATTGTTAGGGACATAGTAGTAATGATAAGAATAATCAGAGAAATAAAAATAGAAATGTGATTTTTAAATAGCTTACTATAGTTAGTTGAATAGTTTTTCACTTCACTTTATAGACAAAAATGATCATATGAATTAAAAAGAGAATGTGAACTGGATTTTAACTAGGTGTGTGTTGAATTCTATAAATAGTATTTAATTTTAGAATTCAAGGACCACCTTTTATAGACTTTAAAGCATTATTATAATATCATTGTATATGTGTGTATGATGTATGAGTGTGGCGCCCTTGAACACATATGGAGATAAAAGAACAGATTTGGGGAGTTACTTCTCTCTTTCTTGCCTTTTGTTTCTGCTGCACTGAGTACCTGAGGCTAGCTGGCTGGCACACTTTGGGCAAGTCTTCCATCTCTGGCCACCACCTAGCCACTAGAATGCTTGGACTACAGATGCCTCCCCAACATCAGGCTCTTTGTGTGATTTCCAGGATTGAACTCAAGATTGTCAGCCTAGTATGGCAACTGCTGTTACATGCTGGGCTGTTTGGCTGACCCTGTGTCAGGGATCAACCCCAGGCCCTCACACATCCTGTGAAAATTCTCTACCTCTAGTGAATAGGTTTTAAAAACTTACATAGCCCTTTAGTCCCATGCTGGGTGATGGAAACTACAAGACTACATTCTGTTTCCCAGTGCATCCTTTTCAATGTCTTTATGACTTGAGAGGAAGTCACGATGGCTGAAACAGTAACTCTAAGTGCATCTGCTCCTTGGGGAGCATGGTTTCCAAGGCCTTGAAAAGGTGTGCTTACATTCCAGTCTCAGCAAGCATGTGTTTCACATGAAACTGTGTTGGTCTTGTCCTTCTGCTTTACCATCCCCTTGTAATATTGCTTTTGAGGTATCCCAGTGGAGGGGCCACAGAGCAGCCTGCTCTTACACGATTCCCTGCATATGATTATCTTATAAAATTCTATTTCCCTGGCACATATTACAAAGAAGTTTTCCTGCAGATCCAAACCAAAAGCTTGAACAGAGCCAAAGTTCATTTCAACTTCAATCACTAGGCACCCGGGCCTGTCTGGGACTGGCAGTCCAAAGGGAAAGTTCTGCCTAAATGCATTACAGCCTCTGGGGTGTCTGTCCCCTGCTCAGGTGCAGAGAACCAAGATTAACTGGGAGAGGTGACAAAGAGAATTTGGCTGGAGAGCAATTGTGGGAGGCAGCGGGGTTCAGAGGACCGAAGGCTTGGCAAGGCATAGGAAAAAAAAATGTCTTTTGAACAGAATAGTTTGAGAAAGAACAAGGTTGTTTGTGACTCCAAACTCTTGCCAGAGCTTGTAGATATTTTTCATCTAGAAATACTTTCAAGACAAGACAGACTGTTCCTACTGGAGAAGCTTACAACCTGAAAAACAGCTATATTGCTATTATGAAACTTCACAGTACATAAAAATGCTAAAATAGAGACAATGATTTACTTGCACCACACAGACCAAGTGGCTTCATCTGTTTGCTTCTAGTGACTCTGTTCAAATTTAGGTTGTTACAGATGTTCGATCCTTACTCAAGCCAAACTTCACAAAAAAGGTAGTCAGGGAAGGTTGTTAGCTAGTCATTGTTATTTCCTCTGTCTCACAGATCAGATTTTGTGGGGTAAGTTCTGGTTAAGTCCTTCTGGATCTAGATGGTTTTGCTTCTCAGCTCTTTGCAATATGGCCCCAAACCACGTACTAACATGTGTCTATGGAGATACTTAAAATTATCAACAGCAACAAAAAGACTCAAACAGTCACAACAAAAAGTGTTTTTACTCTCTGTAGTACCTGCAGGGCACTTAGCTATAATTTAATTTCAGATAAATTATCAATAAATGAAAATACAGCATGTAGTCTGCACTAGGCAGTTTTGTTGCTCTCTGTGGATGTTTACAGAGACATACTTAACATGGGGCCAGAAGACCTATTGATTACACATACATCACTGCAGATTGGAAATGAGCCTCACTGAAACATATTCAGATTCTTGGAATGTTTTAGTGTGTATGTGTGTGTGTGTGTGCATGTGTGTATGCATGTATGTATGTGTATATGTGTGTATGTATGTATGCATGTATGTATTTCAAATACATACATGCATACATACATACAGGCTCTATCAAGCCCTGGTTATTCTGGCACCTACTATGTAGACAAGGCTGGCCTCAAACTCAGAGACCCACCTCTGCCCTTCTCAGTGCTGAGACTACAGGTGTGTGCAACCATACCCTGCCCAATCTTTTAATTTTACTTCTTTCTTTCATTGTTTCTTTTTCTGTAAGGAAATAAGGAAGACATCTCCACTCCCATGTTAAAGCCTCAGTACCATGTCCTCTGAAGTCTAGTGCCCATGTATTATTCCAACATAATTCCACCCCAAATGTAAACATACCCCCAAATAGCACTCACCTCAGCCCTGACAGTGTAAGCCAGGTGCCAACTTAGCAGATAGCCCCACCAGTCACCCAAAAATATGTAATCAAGCTGGAATTTTGATAGTCACTCCTTACTCCTTTCCTTCTTTCTCTCACAACCAACATTTGGCATGAAAGCCAAGTCTTTGGCTCTACCTTCTCCACAACCAACCTCCAAGGCAACCTCCTCCCATCACCAGCGTTGCCAGCATCCTAGACCTCCATTTCCTCTATCCTGATTGACAGCAGCAAGTCCTTACCTGAGTCCACTTCCTCTTGCGCATATGATACCTATCTATAGTTCTTACTTATGCCCCCCTCCCATATGTATTTTCAGTGTCCTGGTGCTTGTCCACCTTCCCAGTGTCCTGGCGCTGCCCCCCTCCATGCCTTTCTGGTGTCCTGGTGCTGCCCCCCTCCCATGCCTTTCCAGCATCCTGGAACGTGTCCACCTTTCCAACAGGATATGGTTTTGTCCTCACTTTCATTTTGCTCCGCCAAAACTTCTCTTCTTCCTGTGGTCCCTCCGTCTTACCTTTCAGTCCTTTCCCAGAGCCAGCCAAGCCAGGACCTCACTGATATGGCCCACTTGCCTGGAAGCTAGTTTGTTGGGAGCCGACTTTTAGCAGAAAGCGGCTATCAGCTTTGCAGCCATCTTCAGCCATATACCCTGACATGAGACTTGTTTTTCAACAGCCTACAACAGCTGAAGCACACTCTGATATCCCACATATTTTGTTTTGCTGTTTACTGACCCCAGCTGCAAGGCGCACGTGGTATCCATGCCTGCAAGGCATGCGGTTCACGTGCTAGCCACATGCTAGCCACACCATACATGCCTGTAAGGCTTACGTCATACCCACACCTGCAAGGCAAGTGGTATCCACAGGCCTACAAGGCACGTGGCAAAAGTGTATAAATACCCCAGATTTCCTTTCAATAAAAGACTTGAGACTTGATCAGAACCTCTGTCTTGTCTCCATTCCTTGCGTCTCTTTCTCCCCCCACCCCCCCCCCCCCTCTAGACCCTGACCCGGAGCAGCAGTTTGAAGCCAGGCAGTGGTGGCATACGCCTTTAATCCCAGCCTTTGAAAGGCCAAGCCAGGCAGAGCGGAGCCGGTTGCAACACCAGTTCATATAAGTTTTGGCCTCATTCTCTTCCTGCAGGCCTTTCTCTGTTTCCTACACAAAACTTTCACGGCCTACCAAAGTCGTGCCCATTGTTTCTCTAACCAGTGATTCTGAGGGCTAGTGGTGGCTGGACACACCTAAAAATGCTTCAAAATACAGAGCCCAAACTTTCTTCTGTAGCTGGCAACACAGACTTTCCCCAGGTGCCACCTAGCTCTCAGTATGCTCCAACTGTATATAGTGTTGAATAGCAAATGTTAATTGACGGTGCCAGGATTGGGCCTCACAGAAACCAAGCTGTGTTCTCACCTCCTCATAGCCGTGATCATGAGTGACTTTAGATAGTATATTTGTCTTTCATTCTGGAGATTTTGACATGCATTTAGAGCAACTGTCTATGTTAACTTAGTAAGATGGAACAATTCCTTGCAAATTACATCATTTTCAACTAATTGCATAAGAGGAAGGGCATTTCTCCTGCCTAAACAGAAAGTTTACGATCTATAAGAAGACCAGGACAACCCTTTTCAAGAAAGAAAACATGGAAACATTCTTTTGGAATTTTAAAAATATAAATACATAAAATACTATGTGCTGCCATACTGTATGCTGGGTGATTTTTCTTCGTTTGGAAAAGTTTCTAAATTAGGAATCTGTATTCTGCATTGCTAGAGGAAGGAACATAAAATGTCCAGCCTGTTCCTGCTCCATTGTTAATGTTGTGCCCAAAGAGAAGCTGTAGTTGCTGCTGTTATTCAACCTTCCATAGTCCACTGAGATACATAACTGAGGGCCTGTGAGGTGGCTCAGTAGGTAGAGGAGGTTGCAGCCAAATCTGACAGTCTGAGTTCAATTCCTGGAACCTATGTGGTGGAAGGAGAGAACCTATTTCCTTGAAAATCCTCTGGTCTCCACATATTCACTGTAGTGTGAGTATGTACATACCCATATAAAAGTAAATAAATAAAGAATATGATTTTTAAAAAAATTAAAGATACCTAACCTTTCAGAGCCTGAAGTAAACCAGCGCCTATCAACTTCCTGATGTTAAAGCAATCAACTACAATTCACAGGTTTTTAAGTACTAAAACTGTGACTAGGACAAAGATTATTTTCATATTGAATTTAACTTTCAAAACTGGAGGTCTTAACATGCAGAAGAACAAACAGCCCAAATCCAATGGAGAGGGAGAATGGAGTTAAGAAATTCCACCTCTAGGGCTGGAGAGATGGCTCAGTGGTTAGACTGACTGCTCTTCCAGAGGTCCTAAGTTCAATTCCCAGCAACCACATGGTGACTCACAATCATCTGTAATGGGATCCTATGCCCTCTTCTAGTGTGTCTGAAGGCAGCAACTACAGTGTACTCACACATACATAAAATAAATAATTCTAAAAAAAAAAAAAAAAAAAAAAAAAAATAACCCACTTCCACAAGAAAATCCAGCTCTCGCTGAGGAGCTATTGGTGATTGATGACTGTAGGGGAGATGGAGAATCAATTTTCTTCAGGGATATAGCTCCTCAGAAGTTGCCATACACATGCTCATACAGGCAGCCCAAAGTGCTGTGGTTTAAACTGGTGGCGCAGGACTTTAATCCCAGTACTTGGGAGGCAGAGACAGGCAGATCTCTATGTGTTCAAGACCAGCCTAGTCTATAAAGCAAGTTGCAGGACAGTCATGGCTACACAGAAAAACTCTGTCTTGAAAACCAGGAAAAAAGAAAAAAGAAAAAAAGAAAAAAGAAGGAATGTGTGAAGGTGGATTGGAGAAGGAAGGGTCAAAAATTTAAATTTGATTAAAATACGTTACATGCACATATGAAATTCTCAAACAATAAAGAGAATGTAGTTCTTAAAGCCAACACAGCTCCAGTAACATAATCAGACTGACCAGGTCAGAACATTTATTGTTGGTGAGTTAACAAGTTTGTGCTGGTAAAAGCATATTAGCATCACTCAGAGGTGATTCCTTAGGCTAAGAGAGCCTCTTCTTATTAGAGGCTAAAAGAATATAGACTTGTCTAGGAAGGACCCAAGAAGGCAGATGGAATCTGTCAGCTATTTCTGAAAAGTTTAAAATTTAAAATTGCTACTTGGGTCAAGATCCAGCAGTTATTTATTTTTGTTTTAATGTCGACCTCATTCCATACCAATAGTTCATTTTATTATGAATATTTTCCTTGCTATGGTTTCATAATGTATATGTGTATGATTGCAAAACATTTTCAACAAGAACAGAAAATAACGGATAATGTTTTCCATCTGCGACATGATTTGTCCCCAAAAGAACCATTGGCTCTGAAGACTGAGGCAGCGACTCCACACGCACAAGGCAGAAATGCGAATGTCTAATGAGTCCATCTGGACCCTTTGCTTATATGTCTTTGTAAAAGCTACCATATGCGTCCACACCGCCCATTATCACAATTAATGCCTGGCTGTTGTCACTTCCAAAGCTTCACTCCAGAAAGTTTTATCAAAGCCTGTAATTATTTTAATTTATTTATAGAAAATGTACTGTCACCAGAGGAAATTGAAACTTCTGCCTTAGCTAATGGTATTCTTCTAAAAGTCTGATTTCTAAGATTAAGCTGGGGGTTCCGAAATCTCCATCTTTAATTAATTTTAATGGAGTTGTTGCAAAGTGTTTTGTTTGCTAGACAAGTTCTCTAAAAGAATCAAAACCAAGAAAGGTGTCTAATGACCACAAAGCCAGGCTACACATTGCAGAAAAAAGGTAGGGTGGGTGGGGCAGGGTGGGGTGGGGTAGAGGCGGAAGTGGAGTGAGGACAGACACTGTGCACTGCACCCTGTCTCTGAGGTGAGAGTTCAATGCTGGATCCCTGTGTTGCCGTTTTTTGTCCTTATCCAGAAAAAGTTGGGGAGGACCAGGACAGAACAGAGAAGCCTCAAAACACCTAGATGAGTCTATTTACCAGTTAGGGACAAGAGTTAGGATCAGAAAAGGTTCCTGTAGCTTGAACCCCTATTCTACATAGTAACCCACTGACCTGATTTGCTGGCTAGAACCATAACTAGCGTTTGGAGCACACTATCCTGAGTCGGTCTTCACCTCTCCCAGTCAGTGTGCCCAAGCGTATCTGCACCTGGCTTGACAGCCTGTGCTCTGTCTAGCACACAATGGTCATTCTTTACAATTTTTTGAATGTGTGTGTGTGTGTTGGGGCAGTTATATGCATGCATGTTGGGGTGTATACACACAGATGCAGAGGGGACATCAAAAGCCCTGCTGTAGCTATATCACTCAGCCTCTTGAATCAGAGGCTCCCAGTGAGCCAGGAGCCAGGCTGACAGCTCTAGCAATCTTCCTTTGTCTGTAACTCAGAGACAGCACTGGTACTGCAGGCACACCTGGGGTGTCCTGGCTTTTCTATGAGTAATGGGATTGGAATTTATATCCTCATCTGTAATGGTATGAGTAAGGTAGCCGCATTAGGTGTGTATATTTGTATGCTTAGTCACCAGGGAGTGTATTTTTTAAATTATTTATTTTATGTATATGAGCCCTCTATCTACATGTACACCTGCGTGCCAGATGAGGGCATCAGACCGCATTATAGATGACTGTGAGCCACCATGCTGTTGCCGGAAATGGAACTCAGGACATTTACAAGAGCAACCAATACTCTTAACTGCTGATCCAGCCCCAGGGAGTGGAATTATTTTTAATAGGATTAGAAGGATTAGGAGGTGTGGCCTTGTTGGAGGAGGAAGTATATCACTTGGGGTGGGCTTTGGGATTTCAAAAGCCCATACCAAGCTCAGTCTCTCTTTCTGCCTGTGGATCAGGATGCAGCTCTCAACTACTCCAGCATCATGTCTGTCTGCACAGTACCATGCTTCCCACCAGGATGATAATGGACTAAACCTGTGAAACTGTAGACCAGCCCTGGTTAAATGCTTGTTTTATGAGTTGCCGTGGTCATGGTCTCTTCACAGCAGTAGGATAGTGACTATGACATCACTATGATTACACTTTTGCACTGGACATTCATTTCTTTTCCTGATTCTATGATTAATTACTCTGACAGAACTAACTCAAGAGGGGGAAAATGTCAGTCTACAGAGGAAAACAATGAGTGCATGCATGCTAGAGGTCAGCTTGCTTTCCCCAAGTTATACAGTCCAGAGTGCCCTGCCAGGGAATGCTAACCCCCAAATTAAGTTGAGTCTTCCTGTATCAATTCCCACAATCAAAACAATCCTGCACAAACATACCCAAAGGTCCATCTTCCAAGTGACTCAAGACTCTGTCAAGGGGACAGCCATCAAGCAAGCTCTCGCTCACCGAACCATTGCTCCAGCCCTACAATGACATGTTCAGAATGACCAAATGTAAACAGTTAAGTTTATTAGCACATATGTGGCAGATGGCCCATGCTGTCCTTACATCTGGGGAAACACTGCACACAGGCACACACAGATATTCACCTGAGGGGCAGTCATGCAGCTCCTGTTAACTACTTACATACACAAACATGAAGAATCACTGCAATAAAATCTTTAAAACTAAAAAAATCGGAGACTTTGCATATAGCTCTACTATGTGGGATGAACATTAATCCATAAGTAGACCTAGTGTATTTGTAATATTTCTTAGAGCAAAGTAACACACCACTATTGTTCAGTCCACTGGTTCAAAAGCAAACGGGAGGGGGAGAAATGTTTGCAATAAGCTTTATATAACTACATTAAATTGATGTAAAATAAATTGTTAATGATACACATGCTAGAATCCCTGACAAAGCATTTCTTCCTTCATCCCCTAAGAGAAAAACCAGCTGAGTAGAGTCTATGTAAAAGCTACTTCCCAGGAGGCTCACACCCTCAGCCTAGTCACCGAGACCATCTTGTCCAGTTTCGATGTTTGAGTTCATCACAGGATTCACACAGCTCAGCTGTGAGATCATAATGTGAAAGTGTCATCAGAATTTCTTAATAAAAAAGCAATTGACATGCATCTTACTGTTGAACATGAGTCACTACAAATAACTTGAATAATGTGGCAAGATGGAATGGGGAGGTGATGAAATTACTACATGTAGTGGTCAGTCTTTAGGGAAAAGCCATGGACTACATGCAGATATTTGCAAATCTGTGCATAAATTAGCATAAGACGCTCCAGATAAAAGACCTTTGATAAGCTTACATGTTAAGCAATCATAGTTTCTCTCCTCGTTTACTTAGCAAGTAAGCATACCTCACTTACTATGATACAAACAGCTTTTGAACCACACACTAAGCACCCTAATTGATTTCTATGTTCAACAGATTTCAAAATTTAATACTGTTCTAAGAGTTAACAAACAAGAGGCAAGAAATAATACAGAAAGAGCCTAGCCTTTAAAATTAAACAAACAAACAAACAAACAAACTAGGAGTTAAAGCGACAGCACAGCAGTTAAGAGAACTGGATGCTCTTCCAGAGGATATGGCTTTGATGTGCAGCTTCTATATGACAGATCACAGCCATCTGTAACTCTAGTCCAGATACCCTCTTCTGTCCTCTGTGGGAACCAGGCATAAAAGTAGTACACTGACATACAATGCAGGCAAAATACTTATGCACATAAGTACATTTAATCACATCTATTTTTATGTAATATTGGGATTAGGGTCATATACATGTCACAGTGTGCTCTTAGAGGCCAAAAGAGATCCTATGGGAGACAGTTCATTCTCTTCATCTTTCTGGCCTGTGAATTCATAGTCATGTTACATCAATAGTTGAGTAGTGGGAACGTCTGAAGCTAAACTGTCAGTACACTCTAGGGGATAGAATAACATCCATAAGATGTTCAGTAATTGTTAAGTTGCTTTTGTAAATGTCTTTAACCTGGAAATTATTGGCAGAAGACAAAGGAACTCATGGATGCCCATACTTAACACAAAATGAACACTAATTCCTAATGTATATTTAATATTTATTGTGCAAAAACATGAAATACAATGAATTTTGAAATGTATTAGTGGCTTCTGTTGTATTGTCAGAGTTGATATCCAAACACCCTTAGAGGCAGCAATGTTGCAAAACAAAAGGTTTATTACATCTGGACCAGTTTGCTTTCTACTGGAGAAAGAAGAGACCCTTAGCTGTAGCAGGGGGATTTATTTATAGGCCCTTCATTACCTTTGCAAGCAAGCAAAGCCTAACACATAAGCATAACATTGGCAGCTAGCACTTAGCACAAACTCATTGTTAAAGGTTCTTGGTACCATTGAGGATGTCCACTTTCAGAAAGTCCTGTTTCTCAAGTCACATCGAGGTAGTTCTCAGAAGGTAGTGTCTGTTGATTTGAAAAACAGTTTGAACAATAGGAACATAAATCTCACTTCACCTAAGAAATACAAATATCAAGATCAAGGAAGCAAGAACAAGATAAAAAGAGTAGAAGCCCCAAAGTTCTTTAACAGAAGAAGTAACTGACTTGACCCGTGATAGAGTCGACAGTGAAGACAGCAACAGAGAGTCAGCCTCTAACAGCTTCAATGTGGACTTTTGTTACAAAAAGAGAAACAAGTTCTCTACCATTCAACTACAGCCCCCATATGATGATTTTTGGATTTTTATTTGTTTATATACATTTATTTATTGGGGGTGGGGTGCATGAGCATGCCAGGGCTTGCAGAAGACAGCGGACAATCTGCTCTCTCCTTTTACCATGTTGATTCTGAGAATCAAACTCAGATTGTCAAGCTTAGCAATAACTCCATGAACCCACTGAGCCATCTTGCCAGCCCTGTAACAATTGCATGAACCCACTGAGCCATCTCACCAGCCCCGCAAGTTTTGCAAACTTAATCACCTCTCTTCAAATTGCATTTTCCTAATTTTCAACTATAACAGGATCAGGTACTGTTTTCTTTAAAATCTCTCTCAGCAAATTCAACTTTCAGTAGACTCAGAAAAAGAGCGTAAGGCATGTTAAGTTTCTAGGCGAGAATATATTGTGCCAACATTATTTTTTTTTTTATAAAGAAACTCTTATTGAAATTGCTGAATTTATGAAACTATACATTAGAACCCTATATATCCAAACTCTATAGAACAGAATTATCCCAGGGCTTACCATTTTACATTTATAAAACAAAAAAGCCATCACCCATGGCACAATAACAAATAAAAAGAAAATCACAGGAAGGAAATAAAGACAAAGGTAGAAAATAAAGAAACAGAAAGATAAAAAATCAAGTAAGTTTTAGATAAAAAATAAAACTGTAAACTCAAAATCTCATTTTTCAAAAAAAAAACCTTTGAAAGTTTGGTTTAAAAAAAAAACAGAAACAGTCTAACACTAATAACTGAAAGTCATAAAATGCAAGCACTTAGAGATCATGCTAAAACATATTTTAATATTAAAATACAATTATTAACCTGGAATGATAGTGCACATCTTTAATGCTCTCAGGAGGCAGAGGCAGGTGGATCTCTGTGAGTTCCAGGCCAGCTTAGTCTATATAGAGAGTTCCAGGATGTACACAGTGAGAATATAGGCTACACAGTGAGACCCCTCTCTCAACAACAACAGCAACAACAACAGCAACATTAAAAAGAATTAGTGACTTAAGAAGAAGGGACATAAAAACTATTGGGGAAAATTTTAATTACCAAATTAAACTGAAGAATTTTAAAACTAAACCCTATATACTATGAATGATGTTGGTTGGTTGGAATTTCTACTCTTTGAAAGCACAAAACCCAAGTAATTTCCAGAAGAGATTCTGTCACCCTCTCAGTAACAGATTTTCCTTATTTTATAAACACTTCTGCAGAGGCCAGGAAGGGGAAGGCACCTAACCCTTAAGTAGGACTAGTATATTGTTATCTGAATTAAACAGTAAACAAAGCCATTGTCCAGTCTCCTCTGCAAACAGACAAATCCACACCATGTCTTCACAGGCAAGGATCTGTAGCACATTCCAAAATTAGAAAACACAGAGATACCATTTTCTAGGTAGACAGATTTCAAGGAGAATCTGCAGCCTCTTTTAAATCTTCATAGAGATGATTTGATAACATTTAATTCACAATGCTTATATGAATGGAAAATCTGGGGCTAGGAATGTGGCTCATGGTAGAGTGCTTGCCAAGCATGCACAGAGCCTGGAGTTTGAACCCCAGCACTACATATGTACATGCATGTACGTATGCCTGTAATCCCAACACATGGGAGGTAGAGGCAAGAGGATCAGAAACTCAAAGGCATCGTCTACTCAGGCATGTAATAAGTTCAAGGCAAGCCGGGGATTCATGAGGCCCTGGTGTGCATTTGGGTTGGGGTGGGGTATAAATACTTTGTAGCAAGTGTTCTTTAAAACAATAAAAGGATAAAACCCAGTGGTAAAACTGTTTCTAAATATAGTAATTAAGGATTGTGCTGTCCTTATTGCACTCTATGCATAATTAATGATTTCTCATATAAAATAATTTCATCAGCAGAAGACTCCCATGTACTAGGAATTACTTTATGCACTTGGTAGATGAGGAAAGTGAGACCCAGAGAAGTTAGCTCACCCCAAGTCACAGTTGCTAAGAGGTGGAGCTGAGATCTGAACCCAGATATTTTTTGTCTCAAGTCCACCCAGGCACCCAAGATGGCACTGTGGTTCTCAACCTGTGGGAATCAGACTGACTCAAGGGGGGCAGGACCCCGAGTTCCTCTGTGAGAGAGATTTCTGCAGATGTGGCCATCCTCTCCAGTCCGATTGGCTACTATGCCATTTGTCTTTGTATAGTCCCATCTCAGAGCAGCAGGCTGGTTTGTTCCTGTCCTTTCTTATCTTGAAGTGGCATTTAACAGATCTCATACTTTCTGTTCTGCCCTAGATGCCAACCAAAATTCTAGTTCTCTAAAAGAAACCCATATTTTCTCTGCCTTAAGCTCTAATTTGTCTCTTGCTCTCTTGGCCCATCTCTCTTTGGTGTCACTGCTACAGGAAAGGAGCTATTCACTTTATTGGAGAAAAGGAATTTAATCAAAGTCTAGAACAGAGTCACCTTTCCTGAGAGTTTTACTCTCAGCCTGAACAGCCTCTGTCATGTCAGTAAGAACCGGCCCACTTGTGCTTCCCCCAAAGTGAACAACAACCCCAAATACTTCTGTTCCAATGTGCAGTAGTTATGTCCAACCAGTCAGCATGGGGATGGACCACAGAAGATCATGAATTTGTGGTGCCATGATTCAATTAGGGTCATGTGTAGGGCCTGCAGCTGCTACAGCACTCACAGGCATGTCAGTCATGTGAGTTTGTTGTTCTCACATGTGTTGTTAGCACTGTGAGCCTCTGTGTAGCCCTCACATATGTCTCAGCAGCATGAGCCCTGTATTCATGGATTACATTCCGTGTCGGCCCGTGCTATCTTGTCCCCTGCCAGGTTTCCTTCTTAAATATTCATCCTTCAGTTCTGAAGCCTACTCTTTATGCAGTTTGTGAACTCTTTCAGTCTCTAACTCCCAAAAGAAAAAGGAGTTGTGATGTTCTGTGGCTGATCACTGTGCCAGGTGAGAGGCTCACCCATTCTATCTCAATGCCTACCAGGGAATACGGGGAAATCAGAAGGCAGAAGCTGAGCCAGGGAGGAGAAAGCAGAAAGCTGCATTACATCTCAGCTAGGACAGAGCCTGCAGCATTAGCCATCCACATAACCTATTTCAGCCACTGTGCCTGCCATATCCTAGTTATATGGATCAAGGAACTAGGGCTGACAGGCAGGAACACTTAAGAACAGGCAAATCCACAGCTGAAAGCATTGGGTCTTTGCATTCTCCCATTTGAATAACAACAGAATAGCCTGTTCCTTGTTTTTATTAACATTTATTAATTACACAAACTAAGGTTTCATTATAACCTTTCGACAGAATCATCTTTAGTCTGTTATCAGATCCTGCTACTCCGTCACTGCTCCTCCTTCCTCTACCCACAAACCCTTCCTTCCACTCTCATGCATTTTCTCCAATAGATTGTTATTGTTACATTGTACACAGTTACACAAATACAACAAACTGGATCCATATACTGTAGGTGCTCATAGTGTAGGTGTTTAGGGCAGACTACTTGGTATTGAGTAACTCTCTGGAAGACTGGCTCCCCTTCTCTCTGCAGTCAGTAACTGTAGAGTTCTTTATCTAGATGTGAGTCTTGTGAGATTTTCCCCCTCCACATTGGCATGTCAACTGGTAGTGTCATTGTTCAGGTCTTATTTAGGCAGCTACACTGTTGAGATTTCTCGAGTCCAGTTTCCTTGTCCTGTAGTGCATTCCGTTGGCAACAGACTCTTACAGTCTTTCCTTCCCCTCTTCTGCAATGCTCCCGGAGCCTCTATTGTAGATGTATCAGTTGGCATTGAGCATTACAAGGTCAGTTTTCTGCATTTTGATTGAAGATTGTTGTAAATGATTTCCATCTGCTTCAAAAGAAAATACAAAGTATTTCCAAGTATTTGGAATGCACTTGGAGATTGTGATAGTTTAGGAAAGTGGCAGTTGTAGGTTCTCCTGTGGTATTCGTGGCTTCACCAGCAATCGGTAATTGGCTAGATTTATAGTCCCAGGAAATACTTCCCCCCTATTAAGCTCTGAATACCTAGATGAATAAAGTCCCTGACTCTGAGTAACTCATGGTCAGGTGTTAAAAGCGGATCCCGTTCTGAAAAAGTGAATACTTTGTCTGGTATAAAAGCCAGAAGAATTGGCTAAAGCTAAAAGAAAACTCCAAAGGATGGCTTAATTCGAGTCGCTTGTGCTTTGTTACAGTTGCATTTGATACAGTGGGGTCTCAGTCCTGACACCACCACAAGAGACACAGACTCTCACAACTCCAACAGAAGAAGGAAAGCAGGAAACATTTGGCTTTGTTTTATTTCCTAGCTGTCATAAGAAAGCCAAATTCTGCTTTAAAATGTTACAAGGAAAGCAGTTAACAGGGGAAAATTATTGACACCCAAGAGCTATACTGCGTTATTAACATAGTTACCTTTTCCGTGTGTGTGTGTTTGTGTGTGTGTTTGTATGCACATTATGTGTTTCTGTGTAATGTACAGGTATGTGTGGATGCCAGAGGAACCAGAAGAGAGTATAGGATTCCTACAGCTGGATTACAGGCGATCAAGAGCCATCTAAGGTGGTGCTGGGAACTTCACTCAATTTCTCTTTAAGAGTAGGAAGTACTCTTATCTGCTGAGTCACCTCTCCAGCCCTTAGATACCTGGATTGCTAAAACGGAAGTGTCTAAGTCACATCATCTAGAATCAAGAGACCAGATGGAGCCAGATTACAAAACACACATTTTTTCTACAAAAACTAGTGGTCTGCAGTTGCTGAGTTGTGAACAGTTGTAGGTATTTCATAGCTGTGTTTTGAGGAGGAACTGACATTGTGATCAGTAATAACACAAATTGCCTGGTGGACTTGCTGTGCTGTGTGGTTCTGGCTTTTTGCTGCATGTTCCTGCAAAGCAGAGCCAGTATCTACTTAAGGAAGATACAGTTCAGCCAATGGAGTTCCCACAGTCTAGTAGGCCAGGAGTGTGAACTCAAAAGCAGGTCTGGAGACTGAAGGAAACCAAACTGAACCCTCTTCCTAGGTCACTATAGCTTTAAAAGTGGAACATTGCTGCCACCTTAAGGCAGAATTGAGAACCTCATTTTGGATAACCAACACTAAATTAAATTTATTTTCTTAGATTCTAGTGTTGCCGCTCCGATAACATGGAGACTTATGAACTCTCTACATTTACCCATGTGAAAACATAATTACCACTAAACTATTGATGATGTATGGCTGCTAATCATGGAAGAAGTTACAAGTGGTATGTGTATTTCCAAGAACTGGTTATCAACGAAGTGTTGACCAAAAAAGGTTAAACCAAGACCAAAGGATCTGAATGCAGCAGTCCATCCTGCTCTGGGTGTGAATCGTGCCTTTGTCCAGGTATCCTGCCTGTATCTAGTGCCTTCCCCATTCTCAGAGCATCCATCTCAGTTATCAGATCAGATTGTGTGCTGTGTCCACATTTCCCATTCTTTATTTGCTCATGGCCCCAACACCTAGGGGTAGTTCAGCTTACCACTCAGATATGAATTCAAAAACAAGCTTTAAATCTCTCCAAAAGCCCATGGTGGTGGTGCTCATAAGCCCGAGTTGGGAAGCTATAGCTGTTCCTTTGCTACATGGAGAAGATGCCCCTGTAAATTTTGCTTGTACATATTTGTGATTATCCCCATAGATCAGTGATCCTGTCAGCTTTGGTCAGAGAAGCTCCACCCACAGTGGGCAATGTCTACTGTAAACACTCACAATGTCAAAACACTGAGGGCAACTGAGTGCTAGCCCCTAAAGAGTACTTCGATTTCAGCTCCCTTTGTGACTCTGGGAACATCATGGAGGAGCAGGCAGGAGGGATGCAGTAGGTGGAGGAAGGGGCAGGATGCTGTCCACTGCACTCTAGAACTCTCCAAGGCTGGGATTACCTGCCCAAGACATGCCTGGGGTTGAACCATCAACATTCTGTCCTAGGCACATAGTGGTGACTGGGGGTGGGGGAGAGGCATGTTTTTCAGAGGTATCGCCTCTGGTAAGGTACCCACACTCCTGTAAATAACCTCTCAGCCATGTTGCTGTGACTAACCCTGACTGAACATAGTAGATCACTCACACATAAAAATAGAACAGTAGAATGTAGCAGTACCCAATTAAATACTCAAATTGATCTCAGCAGCAGTGGCCATTCCTGGCTCCCCACCCCAATGTTCTGGGTTCCTGAATGAGAGTTCCTGAATGAAAGATATATGTATATATGTGTGTATATTTATATATGTGTGTGTATATGTACATATACACACACATATATACACATATATACATACACACACATATATACACATATATACATACACACACATATATACACATATACACACACATATATATATATATACACATATATACATACACACACACACATATATATATGCCACTTCTTTTTTTTTTCACCGAAGATCACATTTATTGACCTAACTCTGCTGTTATTTGTATGATAGAGTTTACAATAGGTCACAATTACCATTTTCTTATGTTTTGGCTGTGTTGGCTGTAATCAACCAAAAAGAATAAAGGTAATTGTGTTTTCTTCAATATTCATTCTAATTTCAATTTAATTAATTTAATTAATTTGATGTAAGAGCTACCTTCTTGCTAGGGTAGTGGCTTCTCTGTGTCTGAGGAAGTTCTGCATGTAGTCATCAGCCACTCATAGACCCTCACTGGCTACAACTCCAGCTATGGTGAGGAACATTCATCTTCTGTTCTGTCTTCCAAAGTTATATCATTCTTGTCAGCAGCTGGTTCTAAATATAACGGTTAAAATTTCAAGATCTTCACATTTTAAATGCAATTCTGTCAGCAGGGTGGCTATAGACAGTGTAAATGCCACGTTTTTTGGAGAATGCTTCTGAATGCCAAGAATCAGTGTCAATAGTGACAGCAAGACCACAGAGATTAAAGTTCATTCCACAGGTTTGTGTATAATGTTTCTATGTGATAATCTGAAAGTCTGAACGAGGTTTTTAAGTTCAGTATAAATGTCTCCTATTGTAATCGGAAGAGGACCCAAAAGTCCAGGCAATACTTTGCTCAACTTTTCAAGAGCAATTCGTCTTCTAACCTGGTTCTGGGAACTTGAATCAATCAGTGGGAAGCTGAGATCCCACTGAAACACATTCTCTTTTGAATCCTGGTAGTGTCTTCATTTCCATCGCAGCTCCCTCTGTAGAACTCCCTGATCCTCAGGTGCAGCATCTCCGATTCTTTTTTCAAGCTCTCATAACTTGTGTCGTGAGCACTTATTCCCCAGACTGCCAGTTGGTTCTGACAGGAGGTGCCCTTGGGGTAGACAATAATGCAACGAGCAGCCGTCAGACTGGTTTTCTAATGTTTAATTCCACATTCGGGGTCACATACAAGTCTTGCGGTTGAGGAGCGGACCTCCTCTTCCACTGTCACACACAGACAAAAGAATGTAACTGCTGTGGCTAATATTCCTAACATGTCATTACACAACCTGACTGGCGTGTCTCAGGCTCGGGCTCCGACGTCTTGGGATCACCTCTTTGCACTCAGCAAGTCTTGCTCCGCTGGCGTGGGCCAGTTCTCTGGGCCCACGGATGATCAGTTAGTGGTTTGTGTCTAGTTCGTTCACTCATCGGGCTGAGTGGAGTCCAGACCGGTGTGGAGTTCACAGGCAGGTCATTTTGGACTGACTTTCCTTCTCTGGTCAGGGTTCTTATGCTCTATCCTACTCTTATCCATCTTTAACACTTTACTGCAAACGTCACACTTCTTAATCTATGTGCATGGCTCATCAGCTGGTTCTCTCTCTGGCTTTCGGCTGTTTTTTTCTCTCCTAGCCTGGTTGTCAGCTGTCTCTACAGCTGCCGCCTTACATGTTCACTACATTTGGCAAAGGCTTAATGGCCGTGTCCAAGCCTCCAAAGGGCAGTGTCTCATCCAGGGTGTTCTGCGTTCGACTCAGGGCAGGACCACAACTACCTGGGTCACAACTTATATCATCTTCATCAAGTTCTTCATGAGGATCAGAGGCTGAAGAGGGTTTTCAGGCACACAGAATCGTGGTCCTGGCCATATAAATACTTCAGTGTTTCTTCTGTCTTCCATTCAGTCAGGGTGTCCGTTAGAACTTGGAGTAAGTTTGTCTTCGAAACCTCAGGATTCACCTGCACCAAACCAGAGGCTGACCTGGGTTAGACTTGGCGAGTTTGCTCCTGAAGTGCTCAGCACTCTTCTTGCTTATGCCCACAAGAGTAACTTGTGATACACTGTGTTTTATCTTCAGAAACTGTTGAAGTGTTAATGTGCCACACAAGGGGTCAGGTGAAGAAATGTGAGTATTTTCTTTTTTTAAAGGAAGTTTATGAGTTGTCGCCTCCTGAACCGACCAGCAGACAGAAAACAACAGACACAGGATCTTCTTTCCAACATGGTTTATTCAGGAACCTTGAAGTACCACAAAAAGCCCCTGAGCTCTAGCTCCCAGCCCTTAAATCTCTGTGTCCTCACCAATCAGAACCTGCCACACGGTCATTCCCGATTGTTGCTGAGCACATACGTCACATGGCCCGATCTTACTTAAAGATGAACAAGCAGAATGCATGCGCAGTAAAGCCTAGCCTACGTGCCACCTAGGCTTCCTGAAATGGTGAGCCAACATGCCAGGGGCGTCTGGCACCCAGCCAGGCGCCATCTTGAATTCCGCTCCCCACAATGAGTGGCCACTTTCTCCTGGCTATCTAATCTGCAATTAGCCAACTTCTCAGTACCGTCGCACACAGTCTGTTTTCCCTGCTTGGCATTCACTTTCTGAGCATTTCCATTATGCTGACTTTTGCGTGTGGCTGGGGTCTTGTATCCACTGCCTTTGGTCTGTTTCCTGATAGAAAAGAAACAAAGCCTTGCTCCTCCTCATCACTGGCGCGCTCGCTCCAAGTGCTGGAAGAAGCAGGTTCACACTGCGCATCAGCATCTGCTGCTGTAATGGTGTCTTTGAAGAACTGTACAACTTCTCCAGAAGAGCCACCTTGTCCTTTCTTCAGCAGCTGAAAATCAGGAGGTCTCTCTTCTTCTCTAACCCGTACTGGAGTTTTGGGAATCTGTGTTTCAAAAAATTTAGATGCTCTGTAACAAAAATTGCTGCAGAAAGACTTTCAGTAATATCATAGACTTTATTGGTTTTAGTAGAAATTCTATATTTCTGTTTCGGTATAACCCCTAGCTTCTTCTGACATAAAGGATAGCCACAGAGTTTGATGATGGACCTCTCATCCACAACATCGCTGTAGTGAGCCGGTGTGATGAACATCCCACACTCCTTCAGGAATTCTGGGATGTGCTCCTCTAAGCTGCTCTACAATGGATGCGCACAACTTTCCTTTCAAACTCCACCTTCCTCCGCACAGCGGCTTCCAGTTCCGCCTGCCTTTTAGAGGCACCTCCTCATTTCAAGGCACTGGTCTGTTTACTACCGGTAGTGTCTCGGTGGGTGCTGGAAGCCCGGGCACTTGGGCCCAGAGTAAGGGACAGCGGAGTTGGTTATGGAAATGCCATCAAAAGCAAGAGGCTGGACAGGGCAGCAGCCACAAGGTTCTCTATATGCCACTACTACTACTTCTTTCTTCTTTCTTCTTCTTCTTCTTCTTCTTCTTCTTCTTCTTCTTCTTCTTCTTCTTCTTCTTCTTCTTCTTCTTCTTCTTCTTCCTTCTCCTCCTCCTCCTCCTCCTCCTCCTCCTCCTCCTCCTCCTTCTTCTTCTTCTTAGAATTCTCCACTGTTTATTTATTGTATATACTTCAAATATCTACTCTTTTAACAAACTGACCTTCCAAGTACTATTGCAATAACCTGAAAGTAAATATAACTACCTAAATCATTATAAATAATATTAACTTATATCTACATATGCTTTGACAAATATACTTTTCAGAAATTTTCTCATTTTACATTTCTACTTCTATTTTTGTTGTCAAACTAATCCCATTCTTTATATGCCACTTCTTAACCTCCAGGTGGCTAATCTACATTTCTCCGATATCCCCAAGTCATTACTTACTATCTTTGCTGCCCGGACCCAGTCAGGCAACCTTCTTGGGGCCGCTCTGGCTTTTACATGGCAGCTAAGTTCTCTGACCCGCATCTTCTCAGGGGAGACATCTTGTTTCCTCCACCTTCTCCCAGCATGGCAAATCTTCTCCCTCCTTCTTCCTTTCTCAGTCCCTTGCCTGAGAATCCTAAAAGTCCCGCCTCTCTGCCCTGGCCAGCCAATGACTGTTGGCAACTCTGCTTACCAATCAAAACGTATCTTGGATTCAGATGTGCTGATTCTCCTGCAATTTTGGCGACTCAAATTAACATAATACAAACAATATTAGACCAAACCCACTACAGTAGAAGGGTGATTACTTGGGGGTGAGGCAGGGGGTCAGCAAGAGTGGGAGGAGGACAAGAGGACAACGGAAGTGTGCTCACGCTCAAAACCATCTTAATGAATTATTATGTATAATGTGCCGACAGAGAGCTTTTAAAAACATTTTACGATTTTAGATTTTAACTTTAAACTAATGGCTCCTTTTAAGATAAATTTTGTTTATAGAATATGTTGAGAAGCAAAATCATTTTTGGAATATGGATATCTGGTCATTCCAATTCTTTCAGTAGATTATACATTCCCCAACAATTTGCCTCAGCATATCATCCAGACCCACTTGCCAATATCCAAGTGTTACTTCCAGATACCACCACTCCCCACTTTATTGGCCTTTGTGCATCCTTTCCACATCATCACTGTCTTAAGCATCGTGCTTTGTAATGAGTTAGAAATGTTTAAAATGGGTCGTTCAATTTTTTCTGTTTTCCAATTGTTTTCTGCTCCCTTTCCCTTTCTATAGTTTTCATAATTTAAAGATTTATTTTCTATCATATGTATTTGCGGGGGGTAGGGGGGTGGTTACGTGCACAAGAGTGTAGGTGCTGGCAAAGCCAGAAGACGTAGAAGATTCTGTGGGGCTGGGGCTTGTTTGCTGCAAGAGCAACACACGTCCTTAACCACAGACCCGTCTCCCTAGCCCCTCCGTGGATATTTTAGATTGAGTTGTGAGTGTTCACAGGAACCCCAAGGGTCATTTTGCTACAGTTACATTGAGTTTGTAAAGTGACAGGGGAAAATGTGTCTTAACATTGAGTGTCACAATCTGCAGGCACAGATTGTCCTCGGCTTACCCGTCTCTACTCCTTTCATGTAAACTTTGTACTTTAAGTATATACACCTGAAGCATGCTTTCTTTGGTCTTACCTAAGTATCTAATGTTTTCTGGCATAAGGCTGAATGGTAGCATATTTTTTAACTTTGGTTTTAATCAATCATCACTAATTATGTATGAATAGCACAGAAATGACTTTTATAAACAGCCCATAACATTGAAGCCTCTGCTGCTGACCCTAGCTTTCTCATAGGATCTTTTGCAGACCCACCATTCTGTTTCTCCTTTTCATTTCCCATGTACACATCTTGTTGCACTGGCAGGGTTTCTAGCATGGTGCTGACTTCTCTGGCCCTCTGGAGGAGGACTTTGGTCATTTGCTGTCGTGCAGTTCTGTAGAGCTATTGCTTCTTATCAGTAGAAACTCCATTTCCTCCCTGATTGCTGATTTTTAAAAATATCAATTGCATTCTAAATTTGGCCGAGATTATTCTATACTTGGTGACCTACACTGGTTGATGCTTGTGCTTTAAGCAGCACTTCTAGGATCCAGCCTGGGGGCTGTGACCAGTGCTTAGTTATTTTTATTTTATTTTATTTTTTAGCTTGCTTGACTGCAGCTGCCATTATAATGCCTCAGATACCACATCTGCATCCATGTGGGATGTTAGTCTGTCTGCCCCTTTTGTTTCTTGCAATATATGTTTTCAGTGTGAGAGTGGTTCTGGCCTCATAGGCTGAACTGAGAGACTTTCTTCTCTTAGACTCAAAAATACCTGTGAATAACTAGCATTATTTTGTCCTTAAAATTGTACTTCAAACAGTACTGTTGGTGATGTTTCAATTTCTTTAATATACACAGAGTTATTTGGCTGTCTATCAATACCTAGCTACCTGTTTGTTTTAGTGGTTTGTATTTTTTGAAATTCTTGTCAAAGTGGGTGTGATGTTCACTGGTGCTGCCTTACCAAGGTACAAGGCTTTAAAGTCTCTTCCTTGTGCTGGAGGAAAAGTCCACTCAGTCTAAGTTATGAGTTGTTTAAGAGTATTCACTAATAGCTTAGGGTGGCTACTTCTACATTGTTATGTGTAGTTCTGTCTTCCTGTCTATCTCCTTAAAGTAAATATCAGATTCTAGATGTATGGGAATTTTCTTTTCACAGCTCAACAAATATAATACTCCAATTATAATTGTTCTGAGATTAACGGATTCTGAAATCACTTTAGATTTTTTAAAGACTTTTTTTTTTTTTTACTAATTATTCTAAGACAATTAATAACTTCAGAGCATGCTGGAATTTACAGCACCAATTGTCCAGAGTTCTTAAAAGGTTTTTAAAATAACGTTTTGTTCAAGTTTTCAGAGTACCCCTATGCTCTAACGCTCTTTTATGATGGAGGCGTGAAAGATGAGGTGACTGATGGGGGAAGGCCCAGTCAACTGTGATTGATACCACCTCTGGGAAGATGGTCTTGGCTCATATAAGAAGACAGGCTGAGTTAAGTCATGGGGGCCACATCAGTAAGCAGTTCTCCATGGTCTCTGCTTTAGTTCCTGCCTCTACTTTCTATCCTGGCTTCCCTGGGTGATGGACCATAACTGATACACCTAACAAACCCCTTTCTTCTAGAGTTGCTTTTGTATAGTGTTTATCACAACAACAGAAAGCAAATCAAGACAGTGTTCTTCTTCAACACCCAGTTGTCTCTCTCTGTCTCTCTGTCTCTGCTCTTTCTCTGTTCCTCTCTTTCCCCTCTTACACACACACACACACACACACACACACACACACACACACACTTCTTTTTTCTCCTTCTCAGGAAGGGCCTTCAGATGGATAAGCAGTTTAAGCTAAAGTTTGTTGCTTGATGTTTGTCAAAGTATGCAGTTGTATATTCCAAACTGCAAGCATTTGTTGGCCATGTGAGACCCAGATAATAGCTTAGTTGTACTTCCAGTGCAACATTCAGAATTGTCATGTTGATATGCTTGGTTGTTCGTATAAATATTGTGGATAAAAAGTAGATTTCTTATCCACTGCTGTGCAGAAAGAAGCTGATATTTCTGACATTTGTTGATTTAAAACAACTTTACTTATTATTTATTTATTTATTTATTTATTTTGGTTTTTTGAGACAGGGTTTCTCTGTGGAGCTCTGGCTGTCTTGGAACTCACTCTGTAGACCAGGCTGGCCTCGAACTCAGAAATCCGCCTGCCTCTGCCTCCCAAGTGCTGGGATTAAAGGCGTGCACCACCACCGCCCGGCCTATTTTTCTAATACTAGTAGACAATAACTGAGCCCATTTTCTCTTCAGAAGATAATTCGAAAGATTACATGTGTTTCTCTGAAAAGAAAAAAGCTTCAGAACTATAAGATTTTCTCAGCACTTATTATGTACTGTGTGGGGTTAGGGAACAGGGTGTTGTCAGCACAGATGTGACCCAACTGAGGAGAAAAGAACCTCTTGCTACCAATTGGCCATGCAACAGGCAGCCTCACTTTTTCTCTGTGTGCACACCCAGTCTGCCCAGACCATCGTTAACAGGCAAGGCAGGCACTGTTAAAGAAGTGTCACCAAGATTACATCCTTGGCAACCACTCCAACCCAGTGAGGATAAGAGATTCCAAATAGATCCAACAGGGGAAGAGGATGAGCAGGAGGAAGTGGCCACACTTCCTGCCTTTTTCTCATTTCTTATTTGTAATTGTGTGTGTGTGTGTGTATATAAGCGCATGAGCTCAAATGTTAACATTAGCCAGACACTGGATCCCTGGAGCTGGAGTTATGGCAAATTGTGAGCTTTCAGACATGAATTCTAGGAACCAAACTCAGGTCCTCTGGAAGAACAGTACATGCTCTTAACCATCAAGTCACCCCTCTGGCCCCAACATTTATGTCTCTTTAGACTCGGTAGTACTACCTTCCTGGGGCTAAATTCTGAGGTTAAATGACTAGCATTGAAAGTGTGCTGGTCATTCATCTCACAGGTATTTCCCAGGCTTCTGCATGACAGATCCATACAGAAAATGTCCAAGATAAGTAAGCAAATGCCCAGCATGTTAGAAGGTAATACTTATCTCAGTGGAATGCAACCGCAATTACCATATAATGAGCAGGATAGCACAAGGTCTCTCTCTCTCTCTCCTGAAAGGAAGTGTGTGGACTAGAGCATTTTTGTGCACAGAACCAATTGGTAGAAGAACAGGACATTGACATTAGAGTAATATGAGCAAACTGGCAACAAGTGAAACTTATTCATACAATCATAACAATGTGTTTTAGCCTAGAGAGTGGACCAGAGAGGGCAGTGATGGTGCAGGCCTTTAATTCCAGCATTTGGGAGACAGAGGCAGGCAGAGTCTACCGGTAAGCTCGAGGCCAGCCTGATCTACAGAGCTAGCCCCAGGACAGCCATCCTAGAGATAGCCTCCATAGTTCTCATTTCTGAAGTCAGTTGGGGTCAGTCTTAATTTTGTTTACAAAACTGAATTTTGGATGATAAGTTATATATTGAATTGCTTTAAGATGATTTATTGTATTAAAGAACTCACTTTAGGCATATTTTTAGGAAGTAGAAAATAATAAAAGCTAGCTGATATACCAGAGAACATGTCCTTCAAAGCAGCCTGCAGCTCGTTATTGTATTGTGATAAGTCTTCCTTAGGCATACACTCAAGCGCTTCAGACCTTGGGTGTGCAGGACAGTGCTGGAAGATACATTCATATGGCATCATTAAACTTGTTTTATAGAGAACTTTTATCTTTCTTTAAAGAAAACAGAGGAGAAGATTATCAGCTTGCCTGGTCCTCTGAAGACCTGAGAGTCTGAAGACCTCCCAAGAGATCTGCTGCAACTAGGGAAATAGACCCCACAGTCTGAAGGCCTCCCAAGAGATCTGCTGCAGCCAGGGCAACAGGCCTCCCAGGAGACCTGCAGCAACCAAGGGACATAAGAGGCAAGCTCCAGACAGAGACACCCAGGCCAGATAACACCTGAGCTAACCAGTTGGCAAGAGTCAAGTGCAAGACCATAAGGAACAGAAGTCAATATACATTGGCATTATCAGAACCCAGTTCTTCCTCCAGAACAAGCCCTGGATACCCCAACACCCCTGAAATCCAAGATGTTGACCTAAAATTTTAGCTCATGAAGATAATAGAGTTCTTTAAAAAGGAAACATATAAATCCCTTAAAGAAATACAAGAAGACACAATAAAACAGGTGAAGAAATTGAACAAAGCAGCCCAAGACCTAAAAATGGAAGAGAAACAATAAAGAAAACAAAAATGGAGGGGGGAATAGAAAACCTAGGAAAGAGGTCAGGAACTACAGAATATAAGAGATAACAACAGAATATAAGAGATACAAGAGAGAATCTCAGGTTTAGAAGATACCTTAGAAGATACTGACGCAACAGTCAAAGAAAATTCAAAATATAAAAAACTCCTAACCTAAAACATCCAGGAAATCCAGGACACAATGAAAAGACCAAGTCTAAGAATAATAGGAATAGATGAGAGCAAAAATTCCAAATTCCTCAGAGGACCCAAAACATCTTCAACAAAATCATAGAAGAAAACTTCCCCAACCTAAAGAAAGAAACAAGAAGCCTATAGAACACCAAATAGATTGGACCAGAAAAGAAAATCCTCCTATAACATAATAATTAAAACACTCAATGCACAGAACAAAGAAAGACTATTAAAAGCTGTAGGGAAAAAGGTCAAGTAACATATAAAGGCAGACCTATCAGAATTACACCAGACTTTGTAACAGAGACCTCAAAGCTAGAAGATCCTGGACAGAGGTCATACAGTCCCTAAAAGAACACAAATGCCAGCGCAGACTAAATACCCGGCAAAATTCTCAATCACCATAGGTGGAGAAACCAAAATATTCCATGACAAAACCAAATTTAAACAATATCTATTTACCAATCCAGCCCTACAGAGGATTCTAGAAGAAAAACGCCAACACAAGGAGTGCACTAAAGAAAAAAGATATTAATCATCTCACAACAAAAGCAAAAGGAGAGCATCACATGTACATAATGCCACCTACAATAACAAAACATAACAGAAACTAACAATCATATGTCTTTAATGTCTCTCAATATCAATAAATTCAGGAAATAGTCAAAATCAGGGCAGAAGAGAAAATCAACAGGCTAGATGAATATCTAGACTAACTAAAGAGCACAGAGACAGTGTCCAAATTAACAAAATCAGAAATGAAAATGAAAAGGGAGACATAACAACAGAAACTGAGGAAATTAAAAAAATATCAGATCCTACTACAAAAGCCTATATGAACAAAACTCAAAAATCTAGACAAAATGGATAATTTTCTAGACAGATACCATGTACCAAAGCCAAATCAAGGGCAGGTAAATGTTCTAAATAAGTCCTTATCCCCTAAGGAAATAGAAGAAGTCATTAAAAACCTCCCAACCATAAAAAGCCCAGGGCCAGATGGCTTTAGTGCAGAATTCTACAAGACCTTCAAAGAAGACCTAACACCAATACTCCTCAGGCTATTCAATAAAGTACTTGAAGTTCTAGCTAGAGCAATAAGACAACAACAGGAGATTAGGGGATACAAATTGGCAAAGAAGTCAAGGTATCACCATTGGCAGAAGATATGACAGTATACATAAGCAATCCAAAAATTCTACCAGAGAACTTCTACAGCTGATAAACAACTTAAGCAGAATAGCTGGCTATAAAATGAGCTTAAACAAATTAGTAGATTTACTTTATACAAATGATAAACAGGCAAGAAAGGAATTAGGGGGAAAACCCTTCATAATAGTCACACATAAGATAAAAAAAATATCTTGGGGCAACTCTAACTAAACAATTGAAAGATTTGTATGATAAGAACATCAAGTCTCTTAGGAAAGAAATTGAAGAAGACCTCAGAAAATGAAAAGATGTCCCATGCTCATGGATTGGTAGAATTAACATAGTAAAAATGGCCATCCTACCAAAAGCAATCTACATATTCAGTGCAACCTCCATCAAAATCCCAACGCAATTCTTCAAAGACATGGGGAAGAGCAATTCTCAACTTCTTTTGGAAAAACAAAGACCCCAAGAGATAATGAGAGCAATTCTTAGCAATAAAAGAACTTCTGGGGCATTCACCATCAAGATATACTACAGAGCAATAGTGATAAAAATTGCATGGTATTGGTACAGAGACAGACAGGTTGGTCAATGAAATAGAATTGAAGACCCAGAAATAAAGACACACACTTATGGACACTTGATCTTTGACAAAGAAAGAAGCCAAAACTGTATAATGGACAAAAGAAACCATCTTCAATAAATGGTGCTGGCCTAACTGGCAGTCAATAAGTAGAAAAGTGAAAATAGATCCATATTTGTCACCTTGCACAAAGCCCAAGTACAAGTGGATCAAAAACCTCAACATGAAACCATAATAGAAGAGAAAGTAGTATAGAACCTAGAACTCATTGGCATGGGGGGAAATTTCCTAAACAGAACTACAATGGCTTTAAGATCAAGAATTGATAAGTGGGACTTCATGAAACAGGAAAGCTTCTGTGAGGCAAATGATATAGTCAATAGGACAAATTGGCAACCTACAGATTGGGAAACAGTCTTCACTAACCCCACATCCGATAGAAGGCTAATATCCAAAATATATAAAGAACTCAAGAAGCTAACCTCCAAAAACCAAAAAAAAAACCCATTCAAAAAATGGGGTATAGAATTAAACCGAGAATTCACAGCAGAGGAATCTTGAGTGGCCAAGAAGCACTTAAAGAAATGTTCAAAGTCCTTAGTGATCAGGGAAATGCAAATCACAACATCCCTGAGATTCCAACTTACACCAATCAGAATGGCAAAAATAAAAAACTCAGTTGACTGCACATGTTGACTAGAATGTGGAGAAAGAGGAACACTCTTCCATTGCTGGTGGGAGTGCAAACTGGTACAACCACTCTGGAAATCAATCTGGAGGTTCCTCAGCAAATTGGAAATAGATCTACCTGAAGACCTAGCTATACCACTTTTGGGCACACACCCAAAAGCTGCCCGACCATGCCACAAGAGCACATGCTCTACTATGTTCATAGCAGCCTTATTTGTGAGAGCCAGAAGCTGGAAACAACCCAGATGTCCCAAAATGGAAGAATAGATACAGAAAATGTGGTTCATTTACACAATGGAATACTATTCAGCTATGAAAAATGAGAACATCATGAGTTTTGCAGACAAACAGATGGAACTAGAAAATATCAGCCTGAGTGAGGTAACTCAGACCCAAAAGGACATGCATGGTATGTACTCACTAGTAAGTAGATATTAGGCAAAGAAATACAGAATACTCAGAATATAATCCACAGTACTCAAGAAGGTTAACAAGCCGAAGGTCCCAGTAAGGATGCTTTTGTTTCTCTTGGGAGGGAGAAGAAAACAATCATGGGAGGGGTAGAGGGAGGGAGGGGGTCGGGTGGGAGAAAGGAAGGGAAGAACAAAAGGGGAACATGATTAGGTATTGGGGGGGATGCAGGAGAGAAGCCCTGAGGGCCAGCAGAATGAATGGAAACAGGCAACCTTGGGAGATGGGAGGTGGGGGGACCCTGTATAATATGCCAGAGACCTGGGAGGTGAGAGACTCAGGGACTCAAAGGAAGAGACCTTAGATGAAATGCCCAACCCTGGAGAGAGGGAACTTGCAGAGTCCACTTCCAGCAGAAAGATGGGACATCAAGTGGAGGGATAGGGTTGCCATCCCACAGTCAGTTGTTTCTGTCTTAAAGAACTGCAGGGACAAAAATAGAGAAGAGACTGATGGAAAGGAGGTCCAGTGGCTGGCCCAAATTAGGACCCATCTCAAGAGGAGGCTTTGAGGCCTGACACTACTACTGATGCTATGGTTTGCTTACAGACAGGAGCCTAGCCTGGCTCACACCCCACCCCCCTGGAGAGGGCCAATAAGCTGCTGATTGAGACAGATGCAGATATGTACACCTGACCAATAAACTGAAGTCGGGGTCCCTGTGGTTGAGTTAGGGAAATGCTGGATGAAGTTGAGGAGGAGGGTAACCCCATAGGAAGACCAGCAGTCTCAACTAACTTGGACCCCCGAGTTCTCTCAGACACTGAGTAACCAACAAGGCAGCATATGCTTGCTGGTACAAGGCCCCTGAAATAGATACACAGAGGATTGCCTGGTCTGGCCTCAGTGAGAGAAGATGCACCTAACCCTCAAGAGACTTGAGGCCTCAAGGAGTGGGGAGGCTTGGCAGGGTGGGGTGGTGAGGTGGGGACATCTTTTGGAAATGGAGGAGGAAGAATGGGATAAGAAACTGTTGGAGAACAGAGCAGGAGGGTGATAACAACTGAACTGTAAAAAAAAAGACTACAGATAATTTTTTAAAAAGAAGAAAAAAAAAAAAAACAGAGGAGAAAACAAAAGAATTCTGCTTTGTGACACTAAAATCCACCCAAAGGTGCGTTTTCTTTAATTTCTGTGGACTGTGTCCTCTCTTGAGGAAGTTTTGCACCAGACACATCACTGGCAGGTAGACTGGCTTTGGGGATATGCAAAATACAATATGTAGCAACAGGGAGCTGAAGTAGAAAGTGTGGGATTATACTGGAATGCCAGACGTCCAGAGGCAACCCAAACAGATCCGGGAATTCCATATCATTCCTCCCACAAAATGTTGGCCCAACAGAGTAAAGGTTGCAACCAGCTTCAGGAGGAAGCCTGCAAGACTGTCCAGTCACTCAGAGAAACCCGCCCTCTAGGACGTGAGCAGAAACACCATCAAGGCCCAGTCTTAAAAGATGCAGAGATGGGTGAGATAATGACCAAGTCTTCCTCCTCCACAACGGACTGCAGGCCAGGTGTTAAACTGCTATGGAAATCATAAAAGAAATGTTAATAGGAAAACCAGACAGCTAGTCAATAAAAACCTAAAGCCAGAGAAATGTTGAGCCAAGAATCAATTGCTCTGATGAAGCTATTAAGAGGGGTTTTTGTTGTTTGAAATCATTTATTGAAGAAACAGACTTCTAGAGTAAAATTCAGTGAGCCTAGGAGGCTCTTAGTAGGTATGCATGATTTTCAAGTAACTGTCACCAGTGGCGGTACCAACCAGTTACACGTGCCACACAGCACTGCCATACCAACGCTATAGTGATCTATCAACACTTTACACTTCTCCCTCCTGCCCTCACCTCCCTCTTTCTATTGGGTTGCTTTTCCACGTTGTGACCTTTCTATCAGTGAACCAGATAACTGACGGCATCATATGAACACAGTCCCACATCAGCAGACACAGTACTTTCTTCCCTTGCTTCTGGCTTCGTCTGAAGCTGACTTTCTCCACAAAGCCGTCTTACTGTATGTTTGTTATTCACTAACAAGCCCCGAATACCCCTCCCTGTACAGGCACAACTGTGTCTTTCATCAGCACTGATGGAAATGACGTGTGAACCATCTCCTGCAGTGCAACTCAAAAGTCAAGGAGGGGACAAGCTGTTATGAATTTTTCAGACCGCTGACCCTGAAATAGTTTATTTCCTTCTTTATCAATGCCATTTGAAATGAATCTCATACTTCTGAAATAGAATTATGACAGACTGAATAGGAAACAATGGCTTGTTTTACAACCTGGTGGGGACATAGTTAAAGGGAAACATTATTTAGGCCCTTGCCAAAAATTTTTCTAATAATAATGTGTAAAAACTAATGGAGTACATAGTTGCTCTGCTGGTAAACAGCAAGCATTGTCTATATTGTCTATAATTTTGTATGTCTTCAATAATCTTTGCAAGTTTTCTGCCCAGTTGTTGACTTATTTCATCCACATTCAAATATGCTTATTACATTTCTTTCTTTAGTGTTCGTGCATAGTTCATAGCATATGTAGAGGTCAGAAGACACCTTATGGCCATCAGCTCTCTCCATCAGGTTCTGTGGCAAGTGCCTTCACTGTGGGCCCTTCTCACAGGGTCCACATATCAATGTTTTCAAAACAAGCAACAGTCGAACAGTTCCATCCTTTTGATGTAATGTGATAACAGGAATATAGTTTCTGGTGAGCTTGAGGAATGCTCAAAGGCACCCTCTGTTCTCTCAGAAAAAGCTGCTTGATTTCCTTATCCAAATTCTACTCCCAATTAAATCATTCGCATGATAGTGTCTGAGAGCAAATCCTTTGTTGCAGCTCATTTCCTGGGCAAAGCCCCAGCCTTCACATGTGTTTTTCTCACTCTGTCCTTGTTGCTATTGGCTAGAAGAAAAGAGTAAAATTTGAAAGGTACCAGTTGTCAATAGCTATTTCCTTTCACTTGGCTAAGTCATCCTCAGCTAGCCAAAGAAAGAAATCTTCAAGTCAGGGTCATTAGTAAGAAAGAAGCACATGTGTGTTAAACCCAAGCTAATGGAAACATCTTCTGTCCTGCAGGTGCTTTATCATACTTATCCTGGTTTTCCCATACTGTGAGCAATTGGGTTTATCTTTGATTCAGAGTTGGATGGTGTGGCAGTCACTTCTAATTGTCAACTTGATACAATCTAGAATCACCCAGAAAAAGAGTCTCAATGACAGATTTTCTTAGATCAGGTTAGCCTGTGGGAGACTGTCTTAATTGCATTAATTTATTTGGAAAAGTTTACCCATTGTGGGTAGCATCAGTCCCTAGACAGAACATCCTGACCTGTGTACATGTATGTAGACAGGGGGCTGAGCCCAAGTCAGCACCCATGAATGCATTTCTCTCTTCTCTTCACTGTGGATGTGACCAGCTGCTTCAAGTTTCTGCTCTGACTTCTCCTGGTAATAGACTGTCACTTGGAATTGTAAATCAGATAAACTCTCTCCCCTATGTTGTTTTTGTGAGTGTATTTTTTCAGAGCAACAGAAATGAAAATAGGACCAGTGTGGTGTACGTTTGTGCCTACACATTAAGAAGGTCTAAGTGGAAGTCCAGTGTTTCCACTTAAGGTACATAAATTGCTTATGTTTTAGATCCAAATGCCACAACTGTGAATTTAATAAAAGCGATTTTTGAATTATCAGCTTCTTAACTGAAGGCCACAACTGAATCTGCATTAAGCAAAATGATGGTCCCTTCATAATGTTTGCATCTTTATTTCTGGAATGAGTCCTGCTGTATGCTACATGATCTAGGGAAATTAAAGGTGCAGATAAAATAAGGTTAATAATCAGTTGACCTCCTATAAACAAATATTCTGGTATGTTAGTCGCCTTAACTCTCAACTTGACACAATCTAGAACAACCTGGGAAGAGCGTCTTGCTGATGAATTATCTACAACAGGTTGTGGGAATCTCTATAGAGGATTGTATCAACTGTTGATGGAGATGGGCGAGATCACTCTGATTAGGGTACCCATTCACGGGCAGGCTCTTCTCTCTGTAAGAGCAAATACAACTTGCTGAGAATGAGCCGCAAGCAAGAAGAATCATGAGTGTGCATCCCTGTTCTTGACTTTAGATGCTGGAATTCTAAGTGTTGGAGCTCTGAAGAGAAGGCTTCTACAGAAGTGTTCCAGCTCTGTTCCAGCTGCTGCAAGGGAAAGTTTCCCCAGTGCAAGTGTAACAGTTCTTCTCCAGGAGGCAATGCTTTCCTCAGAGTGTTAGCAGTTTTGTTCTGGCAGGGGTAAGGTTTCCTCAGTGAAAACTCTGCTCTGAGTAACGTGTTACAGCCAAGGAATACTACAAAGTCACAGTGAACAACAAACCTCATACAAGAGGTTTCCTAGGAGAGAACAGTGCAGGAGCCTGGCTCCTCTGCTCCTGGGAGAAGCAGCAGGGAACAGAGAAGAAAGCAGGGTTTATATAGGATCTTCTGGGGTCGGGGGTGGGGTAGGGGCAGTGTGTGGAGCTTTCAATGGTGGAGATTTCTAAGGTGAGAATTGGTGGAATTTTGTTTCCTGAGCTTGGGTGAGTTCTGGGATTGGGATTGGGTTTGGGATTGGGATTGGTGGGTTTTCCTGTTAAGAGATTGGGATTGGGATTGGTGGTGGTGGTGGTGTCTGTGTGTGATGTGATCAGAGATTGGTGGGATTCTGTATCAGGGATTGTTTTTCCCTGGTTTTGCCTTGGGGTCAAGTCAGGGTTATGTTGGGTCATTAGTAAGGGGTGCTACTTGACAGAGGTCAGTAAGTATGGCTGTGTTGTGTGGACTTGTTAGAGGAAACATGTTACTGGGGTAGACTCCTTGACACCCCAGTTTTCAAAGCATGCCCACCCCACCCCATTTTAACTTGGAGAGTACTCCTTACTCCAACCCTATGTGCTTGGTGAACTCTGTCACCACTCCAAGGGTGGACCAAACCACACAGGCATGGACCAACCAACCTCATATCCTCCTGGCCCAGGAGCTGGGCTCATGGGTGTGCATCTGAGTATTTGCTGGTTCCCTTGGAGATGGTAATTGGTCTCCTCAGAGACTAGAACTTCTTCAGTCATTTGCTGGCCTGGAAGAGACAGCTTTGAAGTCCTGGAAGATCTACTGAGTGCTTGAACACAAAGCCAAGGCAGTGGGAGAAGAACAGGAGGGACACAGGGAAAGATCATCAAGCCATAATGGTATCAAGCCCAGAGTCCCACTCTGCCAGATGCCAGGATACGCGTGGACCTTTGCAGATGAGTGAAAAAAAAATCATCTTCACTCCTAGTCATTTGAGCAGATGTTCTAATGCTTGTAAATTAACACAAGGGGGAAAATAGCAGACATATTTAATCCAGAGCCATCTCTCTGATTCCAGGCCACAACCCAAACTCAGCAGGGGTTTGAGCCTTGAGGCTGAGACTTGCACACAGCAGGATTTGACCATCTCAAGTCTCTTTAAAACCTACATTGCAGTGTGATCAGAGAACGGTCGGCCAATTTTCCCTTTGTAGATACACTCAGAAATCCGAATTCCGTTCATGGAATAGTGAAGAAAAAGAAATACAAGAGTAATTAGAAACAACTAGTTCTTGGAATCTGAACTCACAAACGCTTGAAAAATCGGAGGAAGACTACGACGGCAGGAGCCACTGCCTTTGCTCACTGGCTGTCTGAGAACTGCCGTCAAATGGATCCTCCTTTCTGTACGAATAAAATTAACCTGATGACTTGTATGGCGGGAGAAAGCCTCAAAAATTGCTTAACTCTGGGTTTGAATGTGACACTCTGATTTATTTGTGAAATAAATTGCTGTAACCTACACGTCTATATTCCAGGGAAGACTAATCAAATCACCCAACAGATTATAAACTTGTGGAAAATGAAAAACAAAAACAAAATTAAAATTAAATAAAAACAAAACAAAACAAAAAAAACCCGAAGTGGCGAAATGTTTAAAAACGGAAAGTTGGCGCCATCTTGTGGTTATGCTGAAAACTTAATAACCTCACTGGGTTCTCAGTATTCCTTCAGGACCTCACACATTTTAGATGTTCACTGGTGAATCAATCACCCATCTCACTTTTTAATGACGTAAATAACTAGGCGAGCTAGAAAGTTACAGGATTCTGTCACAGAAACCGGCCCATAGAATCTACCAAAGCACCCATGGCTCCAACTGCTGTCTCACAGCTGGTGATCACCTCCCACTAAAGTCAGCAGATTGCCAGTGTGACACCCAAGGAACCTAAGGGAGGTGCCTGTCCATGGGGGGTGGGAGGGTGGGGAGGGATGGGGTTACCTGTCAGCAAAGTAGCACTTAGGGACAGCCTGGGTTTGACCATGCAAGCAGAAATTCTTGAATTACGTCAGTTGGTTTACCGACTCCTAGACTTCTATGGCTATTATGTTGTCAAGCTACCAGAGAGTGTGGTTACTGTCCCTGTTGCTCATCAGTGAGGAAGGTTTAAGCTTTCTTCCATAACCAAATCACACTTTGATGGGCTAAAATGTGAATATGCTGCCTTCCTTGTCCTTTTCAGACCTCCTTCAGCCAAACCACAGGGGCTGATCACAGCCTATCCCCACCACTAACTTCCAGGAAGAGAAAATTTACTTTTAACATTTGTCATTGTGTGTGTGCATGCACGTGTGTTTGTGTGTGTGTGTGTGTGTGTGTGTGTGTGCATGCGCGCACGCTCAAGTGGCTAGTTAGACAGACAGCTTGAGGCATCAGTGTCCTTCATCCGTTGTTTGGATCTGGGGCCTAATCAGGTTGCCAGTCTTCATGGTGGGTGCTTTCACCTGCTGAGCTATCTCAATATCTGCCCCACAACTTACATCTCTGGAGCTCTGATGACCTTAAGCTGAGCACATTCAAGCCCTCCTTCACTGAGCATGCTTAAGACCAGACCAATAGATAAAATACCCATGCTTTCTCTGTTCAGGGAAGACATTGCCTTCCAAAGGATGTGCATGCGCTCCTTACCTGTCATACACCATGAGTCTTCACTCTCTATGTCCCATCTCTGTTATTTTGCTTTTGTACTCACTAACACAACAGGCCCTGTTGTTCAGTTACATCATCTCCAAATAGAGTAGTGGTTCAGAGCAGCACTTGCAGGTGTGTGTGCTCATGTATGCATGTGAGAACATCAGCCATTTTGTTATATATTTCCCCCACCTTTTCCTTTGAGACAGGTCTGTATGGAGCCTATAGATAAACTGGCAGAAAGAAAACCCCAGAAATCTCTGTTGCTCCCGGTGCTGGATATATAAGACATGCATGGCCACATTTAGCTTTTGGCATGAGTGTCAGGCATTTAAACTCAGGTTCCTAAAGCCTGCACAAATGCCCTTACACACTGAGCCATCTCCTAGCCCATAGAACATGATTTCTTAATATTTACATGCCTTGACTTTTTTCTTCTGGAAACATGGGGATGATTACTTGGAGTGACATTTCCAGCTTCACCTAGAATACTTGAGAAATGTTAGATCCTTCAACATCTATACCTTTGTATCATCCTAAGACTAAAAAGTAAGTCGGAAAAGATGCCCTTGTTGCTCCGGGATAGCATCTCAAATAGCCACCTGCAAATGCTTGCATTGCATATTCCCAAGATTGCATAACCCGGATCTCCTTGGACTCACTGAGCCATCCCACCTTCAGGTTGTGGCTAAATCTACTGAGGCTGTGGTCTGATGGCAACATTTCTGTCCTCCAGATTGAAACATTTCGTCCTGCAGGAGGAGGAGGAGGAGGAGGAAGAGGAGGCACAGGAGTAAAGACTCATTAAACTCTAGGAGCTCATGGAACTTACTCTAAGGTCACATGAGCACTACATAACTGCTGTGGGAGAGGGGACTCTTCTGTGGTCCTGCAGTGGGATTCTGGGTAACGCACTTGCAGAACCCACCATGCTCATCCAGGTAACCTCTCCACGCTTCTGTATGATGCCCCAATAAACTTATTGATTCGCCAAGCTACAATTAGGTGGAATATTGTCTTCGATCACTTCTCAATGCCCTACTGGGGTGACAGGTTGTTGTTTATCCAGAAAATGTCATTCAGCATCACCACCACACAACAACCCAGCATCCTCTCCTAAAACCACATGCATAGCATTGGTCAGCCACTTCCAGCAGGATTGTGCTTCCCTAATTCAAACAAATACTCCAATATGAGTCTTGGTCTTACACAATGAGAACAGAAGAATTTATCATTTATAAAAGAACCTCCCTAAAATCTGATTCCCTAAACTGAGCTCAGAGATTCAGGAATCCAGGGATTGCAGAAGAAAAGCCCCTGATCCCACTCCAGAAACATGGCGGTTGCAAAAAGAGACAACAGACTCCACATTTTCCAAAACACCTTCTCTAAGGAAAACAGCAAACTTCCTTTTCCTGCCCCTCACAAAACCCCTTTCTCACTTCCCAATCATTAGTGGCAAAACTCCAGCCTTGCATGCAGTCTACATGATCTGACCCTGATGGGTCCTGCCATCCTGCATCTGCATATATAGTGCTATGCATTCAAACCCCCTCCATCGCACATAATATGCTAGAAATCAGGGCGTTTTACACACATAACTATTGGGCACCCAGCAGCCTGGTGATTTATCAAACTCTGATGGAGACCTCCATATGAGCACCACATACCAACCTTTAGATTTCAGGCTTCCAACACACAGACACTAACTTCTACCAGTGCAGTGAAAGAGTTGCAGTATGAGGGTATCCAGGAGAGCCTGCTGCAGAGCAGCATATGCAGTATTTAGTGTGGTTAAGTGTGAAATGTATCAGGGTCAGCTGGACACCCACTGCATCCCACATAAATTGCTGGCTATTAAGTAGTGTGACTCACCTCATCATCACATAAACGTCTAAGTACCAGGTCCTCTGTCCTTTTACACATTCTTCAGGCACTGCTAGATACCAGGTCTTGTTAGATAACAACCTCCCCTTTGAGGAAATTCCATATGCAGTGTGTGACATTCCAAATCCCAGCCTGTACTCACCGTTATTTACTGAACTACTTCACTGAACTATGGTAGGACTTTTCCCGATCTCCCAGCTCCTTAATAATGACACAGAGACTTGTATTTATTTATTGTAGCTTAGGCCTTGGCTTGCCACCTCACAACAAGTGTGTATAACCTAAGTAATCCATTTATTCTAGTCACATTTACCACCTGTTCCATTACCTCTCACTCAGTACATCCAATTTCCTCCATGTCTGGCTGCCCACCTTCCCATATCTGAATTCTTCCCACAGTTCCTATTTCTGTCCAGAAGTCCCACCTTCCCTATCTTGCCCATATATAGTACTGCAGCTCTTTAGTAAAGCCAATCAGAGAATGCCTTAGGTAGATGAGGAAGCACAAAGATAACCTTCATACTGTGCACAAAAATGCTACCCCAACACAGACCCAGCTGGGTGTTAGTCCCTCTAGCAGACTCCATCACCACCACCACTCCTGTTAGAATTCATTTCCTGCTGGACAACCCCCTCCATGCTGTCCAGCAAGCATGAACTCCTGGGTATAAGTACGAGGTCCTCTTGGACAATCATCTGGAGCCCTATATACACAGCTATGTGCCAGAACCTACAGACCTACCTCCTTTTCCTGGACCACACATATTGTGTTTGGTGTTAGTTCCTCACCATTGCCACCCAAACTACACTGATATTATTTAAGCCACGCTGGACTCCTACCTGCCATCCTCCCATGAAAACTGAGAGATATCAAGCTTTAATTGACAACACCCCCAGGCTACTATTTCACATACAATGCTAGTTATTAAAGCCTTCTAGATATGTGTGTTCACCTTTTTTGCCACCCCATATAGACCACTAAGCATTGTGCCCCGTTGGACACACAGGGGCCAATGCAATGTACACACATCTAGGTATCAGGCATGTAGACCTCTCAACCCACATATACTATTAGATATCAGAAATGGCAAGAAATCCCTTTCTGCTGATGCTAAAACCACATGTTTTTGGTGGGCCCTGCTGTGCTCACCCTCCCTGGACTCTGCAAATTCAAATACACTACTTGGTATTGGGTCCTGTTGCACCTTCATCCCTAGCGACATTCACTCTTAGGCATTAGCTAGTGGTGGTAGACCTCTGCCACATCCCAGGTGCACATTATGTATTATATATGCATGTGCTTGTGCATGCATGCATGCATGCATGTACGCACAAACACACACACACTCCACAAAGACTGCTAGTCTTCCTGGATACCTCTCCCTTATCTCTGCCGCCACATACACACTGTTATACCCTGAAATCTGCTGGACATCTCTCTTCTAGCTTCCATACATTGTTATCTTTCCCTACTGGACACTACCCACACACACTGTGCTAGGAACCAGGTTCTCTTCAACATGGTCCCTGCAACACTGACACCTAAAATAAATTGTTATTCCCTAGGCTATGATAGCTTGACTTAGCATTGTTGCTCTTCCTCCTAAACTTACAAGTGTAAGGTCTCTCAGACAACTCCCTCATGTGACAACCCACATACAATGCCAGATATCAGGCCCTGATTGCTATTCAACTTAAAGCCCTAAGTCTCACCACTCCATCCACATTGCCACCTCATATATACTCATAGGTACCAGCACTGCTTGAAAATTTCTTGATGCCTGACACAGCACCAGATCTTGACTGGATACCCTCGTATCTTCATTATCTGTAAACGTGTGGGTTTCAAGGCTCTGCAAAGGCTCCAGTTATTTCTTCTAGGACTCTCTCTCTCTCTCTTTGCCTCTCTCTCTGTCTCTCTCATACACAAATCATGAGTAAATACAAATAAAATACTATTTAATGATTGGGAAGATATAAACAATTTAAACATGTACACTTACTTTACAACCAACTTAGGTCCTTTCCAGGGAATTAAGATTGGTTCACTAAGTGCAAACCAAAACCACATGATATGAATATGCTTATGGACAGAAATAGCAGATCGTTTAAATAGGTGCACAGAAGGCATTTGACAAAGTTCAACATGTTATAAATGATAAATATTCTAACAAATTATGAATTGACAGAAAATAGTTGAATGTAATAAAGGCTTTATATGGTAGACCTAAAGCCAACATTATATCAAACATGGCAAAACTGAGAGTATGTCCTTTAAAATCTGCAATGAGACAAGAATGTCCACTCTCTGCTATCTTATCTACTTAGAGCTTGAACTCTTAGAGCAATAAGAAAAAAATAGATACAAATAAGGAAGCCAAATTACTTCCATGCATGGTTTTATATTTAAAAGTCCCTATACATGACTGCAGAAAATTTCAGAACTGACAAACCTGTCAGAGAAGAAGACAGATCATCTTAAAAAGCTAAGTACATTTTTCTATACCAACAGCAAACACATTCGTCATGAAAATGAGAAGGTTCTCCCATTCACTACAGCTTGAAGAAAATTTAAATTCCTAGTTTAAAAAACAAAACAAACAAACAAACAACAACAAAACCTAACCAAGGAAGTGAAAGATCTCTATGAAGAAAATATTGAAAACAAAAGGAAATTAAAGAAACACACTAAACAGTTTGAATGAGCCTGGATTTAATATTGTGAAAATGCAACATCAGGATCAATATATTATTAATAGTATACTCTACAAAATGAGAAAATATTCTAAAATTTGTGCAGAAACATTAATGGTTTAAGGAAGCAAAGCAGAAAGTATATGGCTGGAGTTAAACAATTCCTGGCCTAAAATTGTACTTCTGATACATAAATGACAAATATAGCAAGAAATAACCAGGAATCTAATGTGAAACAACAGGACAGAGAACATGGCTGAGAAAAAGACATCCACACTTTGGAAACATGATTGTTGATACAAGAACCATTTGCTGGAAATGGAGCTGACCCTGTGCCACAGCTCTCCATACTCAAATACCACTAGGAGAGAGCTGGTCTCCCAGGAGTGCTGACACACCTGTGAGAACAGGGAAGACCACCACTTCTGCTCCTAGGGACCTGCCAGAGCCATCAGAACACAGGAACCAAGGAGCAGCCTGGGACAGGATCCTCCTGGTTTCCATCTGCGCCAGGAACTGATCCTGTGCCACAGATCTCCACTCCCAAATTCCTCCCAGAGAGAAGGTCTCCCAGGAGTGCTAACACACAGGCTTGCAGGAGTAACAAGCCACAGTTAAAAACAACAAGACCAGTTAACACCAGAGATAACCAGATGGAAAGAGGAAAGGGCAAGAACTTAATCAACAGAAACCGAGGCTACTTGGCATCAGAATCCAATCCTCCCAGTACAGCAAGCCCTGGATACCCCAACACACCAGAAAAGCAAGACTCTGATTTAAAAATCACATCTCATAATGATGATAGAGGACTTTAAGAAGGACATAAATAACTCCCTTAAAGAAATGCAGGAGAACACAGGTAAACAAGTAGAAGCCCTTAAAGAGAAAACACAAAAGTCCCTTAAAGAATTACACAAAAACAGAACCAAACAGGTGAAAAAATTAAACAAAACCATTCAGGATCTAAAACTAGAAGTAGAAAAAAATAAAGAAATCTCAAAGGGAGACAACCCTAAAGATATAAAACCTAGGAAAAAGATCAGGAGTCATAGATGCAAGCATCACCAACAGAATACAAGAGATAGAAGAGAGAATCTCAGGTGCAGAAGATACCATGGAAAACATAGACACAATGGTCAAAGAAAATGCAAAATGCAAAGAGCTTCTAACCCAAAACATCCAGGAAATCCAGGAGACAATGAGGAGACCAAGCCTAAGGATAATAGGTGTAGAAGAAAGTAAAGATTCCCAACTTAAAGGGCCACTAAATATTTTTAACAAAATTATAGAAGAAAAGTTCCTAACCTAAAGAAAGAGATGCCCAAAAACATAACAGAAGCTTACAGAACTCCAAATAAATTGGACCAAAAAATTTCTCCAGTCACATAATAGTCAAAACACCAAATGCACAAAGCAAAGAGGACAGAATATTAAAAGAAGTAAGAAAAACAGGTTAAGTAGCATATAAAGGCAGACCTATGAGAATTACACCAGACTTCTTACCAGAGACTATAAAAGCCAGCAGATCCTGGACAGATGTAATACAAACCCTAAGAAAACACAGCCCAGGCTACTGTACCCAGCAAAACTCTCATTTACCATAGATGGAAAAACTAAGATATTCCATGTCAAGACCAAATTTGCACAGTATCTTTCCACAAATCCAGTCTTACAAAGAATAATAGATGGAAAACTCCAACATAAGAAGGGTAACTACAGCCTAGAAAATGCAAGAAAGTAATCTTTTTCAACAAACCCAAAAGAAAATAGCCACACAAACATAATTCCACCTCTAACAAGAAAACAAGAAACAACAATCACGATTCCTTAATATCTCTTAACATCAATGGACTCAATTCCCCCAATAAAAAGGCATAGACTAACAGACAGGAAATATAAACAGGATCTAGCATTTTGCTGCATACAGGAAACGCACCTTAGTGACAAAGACAGACACTACCTCAGAATAAAGGACTGGAAAACAATTTTCCAAGCAAATGGTCCCAAAAAAACAAGCTGAAGTAGCCATTCCAATTTGAATAAAATCAACTTTCAACCAAAAGTTATTTAAAAAGATAAGGAAGAGCATTGCATACTCATCAAAGGAAAAATCTACCAAGAGGAACTCTCAATTCTTAACAACTATACTCCAAATACAAGAGCACTGACATTCATAAAAAAAAGTTTACTAAAGCTCAAAGAACATATTGTATCTCATACAATAGTAGTGAGAGACTTCAACACCACTCTCTCATCAATGGACAGATTATGGAAACAGAAACTAAACAGAGACACAGTCAAACTAACAGAAGTTATGGACCAAATGGATTTAACAGATATCTATAGAACATTTCATCCTAAAACAAAAGAATATACCTTCTTCTCAGCACCTCATGGTACCTTCTCCAAAACTGACCTTATAATTGGTCACAAAACAGGCCTCAACAGATACAAGAAGATTGAAATAATCCCATGCATCCTATCAGATCACCAAGGATTAAGGCTGGTTGTCAATAACAACAGAAACAACAGAAAGCCCACATACACAAGAAAGCTGAACAACACTCTACTCAATGATAACTTGGTTAAGGAAGAAGTAAAATAAGAAATTAAAGACTTTCTAGAATTAAATGAAAATGAAAGCACAACATAGCAAAACTTATGGAACTCCATGAAAGCAGTGCTAAGAGGAAAATGCATAGCTCTGAGTGCCTACAAAAAGAAACTGGAGATAGCATACACTAGCAGCTTAACAGCACATCTGAAACCTCTAGAACAAAAAAAGCAAATACACTCAAGAGGAGTAGACAGCAGGAAATATTAAAACTCAGGGCTGAAATCAACAATGTAGAAACAAACAAAAAAAACTACACAAAGGATCAACAAAATCAGGAACTGGTTCTTTGAAAAATTCAACAAGATAGATTAACTCTTAGCCAGACTAACCAGAGGGCACAGAGACAATATCCAAATCAACAAAACCAGAAATGAAAAGGGACAACAGAACAGACAACAGAAGAAACTGAGGAAATTCAAAAAATCATCAGATCCTACTACAAAAGCCTATACTCAACAAAACTGGAAAATGTGGATGAAATGGACAATTTTCTAGACATATGTTAAATAAGTATCAGATAAACCATCCCATAACCTCTAAAGACGTAGAAACAGTCCCATAACCTCTAAAGAAGTAGAAGCGGTCATTAAAAGTCTCCCAACCAAGAAAAGCCCAGGAGCAGATAGGTTTAGCACAGAATTCTATCAGACCTTCAAAAAAAGAGCTAATATCAATACTCTTCAAATTATTCCACAAAATACAAACAGAAGGAACACTACCCAATTTGTTCTGTGAAGCCACAGTTATGCCGACACCAAAATCACACAAAGACTCAACAAAGAAAGAGAACTTCAGACAAAATTTTCTTATGAATATTGATGCAAAAATACTCAATAAAATTCTCACAGACCGAATCCAAGAACACATCAAAACCATCATCCACCATAATCAAATAGGCCTCATCCTGGGGATGCAAGGTTAGTTCAATATAAAACAATCCATTAGTATAATCCAGTATATAAAGAAAATAAAAGAACAAAATTATATGGTCATCTCATTAGATGCTGAAAAAACATTTGACAAAATATAACACCCCTTCATATTAAAAGTCTTAGAGATCAGGAGTTCACACCTAAACATAATAAAAACAATATACAGTGAACCAACAACCAATATCAAATTAAATGGGGAAATACTTGAAACAATCCCACTAAAATCAGGGACAAGACAAGGCTGTCCACTCTCCCTATATCTATTCAATCTAGTATTTGAGGTGCTAGCTAGAGCAAGAAGACAACAAAAGGAGATCAAGGAGATGCAAATTGACAAAGAAGAAGTCAAGGTATCACTATTTGCAGATGATATGGTAGTATACATAAGCAACCCCAAAAATTCTACCAGAGAACTTCTATAGCTGATAAACAACTTGACCAGAGTAGCTGGCTATAAAATGAACTTAAACAAATTAGTAGATTTCCTTTATACAAATGATAAACAGGCAAGAAAGGAATTAGGGAAAAAACCCTTCACAATAGTCACAAATAATACAAAATATCTTAGGGCAACTCTAACCAGACAAGTGAAAGCTCTGTATGACAAGAACTTCAAGTTTCTCAAGAAAGAAATGAAAGAAGACCTCAGATGATGGAGAGATCTCCTATGCTCATGGATTGGTAGAATTAACATACTAAAAATGGGCATCTTACCAAAAGCAATCTACAGATTCAATGCAACCTCCATCAAAACCCTAACACAATTCTTCAAAGATACGCAAAGAACAATTCTCAAATTCATCTGGAAAAACAAAAAACCCTAGAATAGCAGAAATAATTTTTAACAATAAAAAGAACTTCTGAGGGAATCACAATCCCTAGCCTCAAGCTATACTACAGAGCAATAGTGTATCAGCACGGTATTGTTACAAAGACAGACAGGTTGATCAATGGAATAGAATTGAAGATCCAGAATTAAATCACACACTTATGGACACTTGGTTTTTGACAACGAAAGAAGCCAAAAATATAAAATGGACAAAAAGAAAGCATCTTCAATAAATGGTGCTGGTCTAACTTGCAGTTGGTATGTAGAAAAATGAAAATAGATCCATATTTTTCACCTTGCTCATAGCTCAAGTCCAAGTGGATCAAGGATCTCACTTAAACAGATAATTCATGACGGAGAAATATTGAATGCCCAAGAAGCACTTAAAGAAATGTTCAGAGTCCTTAGTGATCAGGGAAATGCAAATTAAAATGACCCTGAGATTCTACCTTACACCAATCAGAATGGCTAAGATCAGAAACTCAGGGGACAACATATGCTGACAAGGATGTTGAGAAAAAAACACTCCTCCATTGCTAGTGGGATTGCAAACTGGTACAACCCTTCTGGAAATCAATCTGGAGGTTCCTCAGAAAATTGAAAATAGATCTACCTGATGATCCAGCTATACCACTCTTGACATATATCCAAAAGATGCCCCACCATGCCACATGGGCATGTGTTCCACTATTTCATAGTGGCCTTATTTGTGATGACTAGAAGCTGGAAACAACCCAGAGGTCCCACAATGTAAGAATGGATACAGAAAATGTCATTCATTTGCACAACGGAATACTACTCAGCTATTAAGAACAAGGGCATCAGGAGTGTCGAAATCAAATGATGAAGGGAATTAGAAAATATCATCCTGAGTGAAGTAATTCAAGAAGGTTTACAAGCCAAAGGACCCAAGTGAGGACACCTCAATTCCAATTCCACTTAAAGTTTATTCATTTGTAGTCAGCTTAGTTGCTTGTTTGTTGAGATTCATTTCAATCATCATTGATCCATACCACACACTAAAGGGTGTGCCACTAAGTGATAGAGATCTTCAGAACTGTTCTGTCATAAAACACATACATTTAACTTTACCTACAACTTTTAGAACTAGATACAAGCCTCAGGTATGGATTGCTTTGCCCATTACGTAAAATACTCAGTGTTCATGCTCCAGAACTGAAACAAAACAAACAAAACAAAACAACAACAAAAATGAAACCAAAGTGTTTGTCTAGGTACCAATAATTTATACTGAACAAATGTGCCCAACTATGTGATTACTTTTTTCAAAAAGGATGTTTAGAAAAATGCTACATTTTATTGTCTAACAACAGCTCTAAACTTATATAAACAATTTTCAAACAGATGGTATTTAAATTTAAATATTAAACAAAAGAGAAGCACGAATTGTAATGTCCTTGACACACATGGCTTGAGTCACTGCCAGCATGTTTGAATTTTGCTTATTTCAGTCACACTCAGAGATTAAAGTTGTATATTCAGAAATGTCACATGCCACTCAAGAATACTCCTTTGCTCTATGGTATTCAAAAAAATTATGATAGAAAGATGAAACCGTCTATCCTCATGTGAATATTATAAAACATAGTAGTTCCTGGTAGAATACGTGTATACTTTTTTTCTCTCATTAGGATTGAAAATAAAGTGACAACTACATTTTTGTAATAGTGTAACAGCCCATGATTCCCTGAAGAATAATACCCTGTAACTAAATAGTGTGTTTTATTCTGCTGAGTATGTTTTTCTGCAGATGTCCAGCATTCTGGGGTCTCCCATTACCAGGATAGAGAGACAACAAAGTGAGCTCACCGGCCTGATTTAAAGCATGTTAGGTAATCCCGGGGTAGGGGACCTCTATGTTAATTTGTTGGGTCCATCTTTACAGACATTCCATTTCCAGCGTGTGGGGGGCTGGAAACTTGTTGGGGAGGTCTGGAAACTGCTGCTGACTCATTGTCCTTGCCTCAGGCCAGGTGGTGGGGAAGCTTCTGAGGCCTAGACTTGCTTGGGATTGCCCAGTTCTTAGAAACAGAGATTTAGGCCTAGTCTCTTTAACTGTCAATTTGATTACCTTCATGAAATCAGCCTAGCCCTCTCAGTAGTCACCACAACAGATCAAAGCAGCATTCACTCCACACTGAAAGCCTTTGTATGGGGAGAGACCTGGGTATGCTTGAGTCTCGGCACCCACCAGCGCTTTCAGCTCTACTGTATGCATTGTGGAGCCACCGAGGCATCACATCGACACTCATGCCTGTTGAAACCATAATGAAGTTTCCTACTGGTTCCTCTTCCATGATAACTTTTACTGTCAAGCACTGTGCTTCCTTTCCATCCCTGAACAGGTGACATATTAACACAAACCTGGGGAAATAAGACAGTCAAAATAAAGACACTGAAAAGATTGATGGAAATAAATCTGAGCCTGAGGCTATATAAAATAGCTCAAAGTTCACAGCAAAGAGGAAAAACAAAATTCTTGCCAAAAATGTATTACCCAGTAGATGAATAAAGCCTGAGGAGTCATGGAGGAGAATACTGAGAGTAGGAATAGAATGGTGCCTGGATTCAAATTGTTGACTTGGTGACATGAATAAGTCTCTTAAGATCAAAACTGCTGGGGACAGCATACAATGACAGGGACTGCCTGCAGTAGGCCAGGATGGAGACATCTCAGAAGCCTGTGGAAGCTTCTTGTAAAGAAGATGGTGTCTGAGACCCTGAGAAGCATGAGACACATCCCTCCAGGGGACTGACCATCTGAAATAAGGGACTGCCCGCAGTAGGCTGGGGATGGAGACATCTCAGTAGCCCGTGGCAGCTCTTTGTAAGAAAACAGTTGTTCCCATTTCTCCTAACCTTAGCCGGGGACAACGGCTGTATAGATTTCATTTGTGCCTGACTGTCTTTCAGTTGGCCTTGATGTGCATAATTATCCTATTATGTCTGACTTTCTTACTTCTTTCTCCTTCTGCTCTGGTAAATTTTGTGAAACTAGATGTTCCTTGATTCTTAAACAATTAAAAATTGAGGCACAGGGCACATCACAGCACAGTCCTAATGGCCCAGGTGCGTGCTGTGTGTTATCATCTTGGAAACAATGCAATAAGTGCACAATGGGAGTTCCAGACTAATGCTTGACTTACAAAGAAAGTTTGAAGAAATTATTAGAAAATAAAATAGAACCAACATTGGGACCCTGAGAAAGGAAAAAAAAAAAACTATTGAAGTTATGAGAAGTTTTGCACAACATTTAAGAGTGGTTCCTGGATAAGCAAGTATAGAACATGTAAACTCTTATACTAGTAAAACTAAGTCAGAACAATGGGACTCTTAGGAGAGTCATTGTGTGCAATGCACAGAAGTAGAAAGCTCGTGGAACTACTGAGTTAAGGGTTCATTTGATTTTTTTTCTGGCCACTGCCTGGCAACTTTGCCCATGTCATTTATCATTAGAGCTTCACAGGAAAATGCAAGTAGTTGACCTCAGAGCTCTGAGCTCTAAAGTATTATAAGTTAAAAGTTAAAGTTTAAATAATAGTAAGTTTGCAATTATTATTATTTTGTCTACAGGCCTGGGAATCGGGATGCTTGAAACTTTGGGGAACAATTGTAATTCTTAATTTTGTATACGATGTGGTTATTCTTTGGAATTTGATTTGGCAATGATTAAGCATTTTTTTCTATCTGCTTTTGGAGTATCAATAAAAGACTAGGGAAAGAGAAAAGCGAGAGAGCACGAGAAGATCATGTGAAGAGTGAGTGAAGAGAGAGAATGTGAGGTGTGTATGGAGAGTGTGTGCGTGAGTAAAGGAGAGAGCATGTGGTGTGAGTGAGGTGTATGTGAGATGTGTGTAAAGAGTATATGTGAGAGTGAAAGGGGAACACACAGAGTTGTGTAGAAGTGTGGGAGTTGAATAAAAAAGCACACAGGAGAATGTGGAGTGTGTGCAGCCTCAAGCTGGGAGTGAACAAGTGAGAAAAAAGAGGAGAATGAGAGAGAAGAGAAACTGTCTTGAAAAGTTGCCTGTCAGCTTGTACTCAAAAAAGTAGTCTGTGTCTATTTATTATGCACCTTGCAGATATCCCTGCTTCCAGGTGAGAACTCCGATCCTGTGTCGAGGCTGGACCCTGACACAGCTACAGTTTACTGATAAAAATTACACAGGCTGCAAACATTTATTCATGTATCCTCACTGAGCCGCCATTCCTAGAAGAACCTCTTCACTTCCCAGCAGTCACTAACATGCTCTCATATGGAAAATAAAATTCCCCTGTACAAACAATGTAAAAATAATGATGAATGCAAGTCCAGAATATACTCCTCAGAAAAAATTTCTCCCAGATTCTCTCAAGAGCAAAACAAAAATGAAATTTAGAAAGGATCACGCCTAGGACACAAGAACAATGGCAAGACAATGAAAATTTATGGCAAATCTAAAATGTGAGCAGTGAACAAGAATAAGCTTGAACTTAAATGCTGGGTGATAGAGCATATGGATTAGCGAGAAGCTCTGAGTTTTGAATGAAACACAGCTGAACTGTAGCAATATTTCTCTGCCTTGGTCAGCTGATATCTGTAAAGTTAACAATGATCCTACACAAGAGAGTCTAAAACACCTATACAACACGGGCATGTCCACATTTCTTGACTGTATTAGAATAGATGCATGACAGAGTCAATACCCAAACTCTATACGTAATTACTGAGAATGAAATCATGTTTTTTCTTTTTTCTTGGATATTTTCTTTATTTACATTTCAAATGTTATGCCTTTTCCTGGTCTCCCCCCCCCCCACACACACCAGAAACCCCTTATCCCATTCGCCCAGCCCCTGCTTCTATGAGGGTGTTCCCCAACCCACCCACCCACTCTCACCTCCCCACCTTGGCATTACCCTATACTGGGACATTGAGCCTTCACAGGACCAAAGGCCTCTCCTCCCATTGATGCCCAACAAGGCCATCTGCTACTACATATGCAGCTGGAGCCATGGGTCCCTCCATGTGTACTCTTTGGTTGGTGGTTTAGTCCCTGGGAGCTCTGGGGGGTCTGGTTAGTTGATAATGTTGTTCTTCCTATGAGGTTGCAAACCCCTTCAGCTCCTTCAGTCCTTTCAATAACTCCTCCATTGGGGACCTCATGCTCAGTACAATAGTTGGCTGAGAGCATCCATCTCTGTATTTGTCAGGCTCTGGTGGAGCCTCTCAGGAGACAGATATATCAGCCTCCTGTCAGCAAGCACTTCTTGGCATCTACAGTAGTGTCTGGGTTTGGTGACTGTATATGGGATGGATCCCCAGGTGGGGCAGTTTCCGGATGACCTTTGCTTTAGTCTCTGCTCCACACTTTGTCTCCATATTTCCTCCTGTGAATATTTTGTTCCCCCTTCTGCATCCACATTGTCTTCCTTCTTCTTGAGCTTCATGTGGTCTGTAAATTGTATCTTGGGTATCCTGAGCGTTTGGGCTAATATCTACTTATTAGTGAGTGCATATTGTGTGTGTTCTTTTGTGACTGGGTTACCTCACTCTGGGTGATACTTTCTATTTCTAGCTCCATCAATTTGCCTGTGAATTTCATGAAGTCATTGTTTTTAATAGCTGAGTAATACTCTATTATGTAAGTGTACCACATTTTCTGTATCCATTCATCTATTGAAGGACATCTGGATCCTTTCCAGCTTCTGGCTATTATAAACAAGGCTGCTATATGGCGCTCATCTTTCATCCCAGCACTTGGGAGGCAAAGGCAGGCAGATTTCTGAGTTTGAGGCCAGCTTGGTCTACAGAGTGAGTTCCAGGACAGCCAGAGCTACACAGAGAAATCCTGTCTCAAAAAAAACCCCAAAAACAAACAAACAAACAAACAAACAAACAAACAAACAAACAAAAACCAGTAAGGCTGCTATGAACATAGTGGAGCATGTGTCCTGGTTATATGTTGGAGCATCTTCTGAGTATATGCCCAGGAGTGTACTACTATGTCCAATTTTCTGAAGAACCACCAGACTGATTTCCAGAATGGTTGTACCTGCTTACAAACCCACAAGCAATGGAGGAGTGTTCCTCTTTCTCCACATCCTTGCCAGCATCTGCTGTCATCTGAGTTTTGATCTTAGCCATTCTGACTGGTGTGAGGTAGAATCTCAGGGTCCTTTTTATTTGCATTTCCCTGATGAGTAAGGATGTTGAATATTTCTTTAGTTACCTCTCAGCCATTCCTTAGTCGAGAATTCTCTGTTTAGCATTGTTCCCCATTTTTAAAATAGGGTTATTTGATTCTCTGAGGTCTAACTTCTTGAGTTCTTTGTATATATTGGATATTAGTCCTCTATCAGATGGAAGATTGGTAAAGATCTTTTCCCAATCTGTTGGTTGCCATTTTGTCCTATTGACAGTGTCCTTTGCCTTACAGAAGCTTTGTAATTTTATGAGGTACCATTTGTCAATTGTTGATCTTAGAGTATAAGCCATTGGTGTTTTGTTCAGAAAATTTCCCCTGTGCCCATGTGTTCAAGGCTCTTCACCACTTTCTCTTCTATTAGTTTCAGTGTATCTGGTTTTATGTGAAGGTCTTTGATCCACTTGGACTTGAGCTTTGTACAAGGAGATAAGAATAGATAGATTTGCATTCATCTACATGCTGACCTCCAGTTGAACCAGCGCCATTTGTTGAAAATGCTGTCTTTCCCCCCAACCCCTGGATGGTTTTAGCTTCTTTGTCAAAGATCAAGTGACTATAGGTGTGTGGGTCATTTCTGGATCTTCAATCTATTGGATCTATTCCATTGATCTTCTTGCTTGTCTCTGTACCAATACCATACAGTTTTTTAAAAATTATCATTATTGTTGTTATACAGGTTGAGTTCAGGGATGGTGATTCCCCCAGATGTTCTTTTCTTGTTGAGAATAGTTTTGACTATCTTGAAGACAGCCATTGTAGCCATGGACTTTCAACAACTGCAGATGCTTGCACTGGGTCTGCAGAAGGATAGGACCAGCAACATCCGGGAATTGGTCTAGGAGAGTCCATGGGGCCTCATTGCAAAACCCAGAAAGAGGCAAGTAGGGAAGAGAGAAGCTTGATGGGGCAAGAGGGATATAAGAGAGATGGGGTAGCCAGAATGTAGTAACATGCATGTATGAAGTTATCCAAGGACTAACATAATAATATAAAAGAAATACCTGTACTTACAACATAACTTTCTAAGGTGAAAGTGTGTTAATCTGCTTATAGTAGGTATTTCATTAGGTATAAATTATTAAAGCATCACTTATGCATACAATACATAGAACTAAACAGGAAAATGTCCAACAATATTTGTATTTATTAAACTAACTAAGGTTTAAAACTCTCCAAGGAAAATTATCAGTATCGGTTCTCTTTATCTGTTCATCCACTTGTAGGCTGGAAGTGTCTGGATCTCAGGAATCACTCTGAACAGCAACAGGAACTTGAGGCCCAATGTAGTGACAAGTTCTAGGTTAGCACATCCTTACCAAGTCATCGAGGTGGACTGCTTTTTCTGTTGACCACAATGAACAAGGAATTATTCTAACTACCCTGGAAGTTCTGGTACTTCAGTTCCTTTGTTGGTCCTTCCCTGTAGTCCAACAGTGCATCCTGGGAGAGAGACTGCAAATGGCAGTCTCTCTGCAGGCTCCCTCTAGTGTTAACAACAAATATCACAGGAATGTTAAATTGCCAATGCCAGAATGTGCCCAGAGTAGTGAGTGTCAGGAGCACTCCAGGGCTTGGGTTTAGGTTATACTCTTCCCAACAGTTAAACTTTTGATGTTTATACTTATGGGAACTCTGAAAATTAACGTATAATTATACAACTTATAATAATACAAACTGTTACCTAGAGACTTCCATAAACAAAGTTCAAATTGATTGAATCAGCTGTGTAAGAATATTAAAGTAGGAATTGGCATATGTAATGAAAAATGGAGGGAGACAAACCATCTTGGACTAACATTTTTAGAGAAAGCTCATTTATCAACAAAGTTTCCATAATTACACCGTCCAGTTTCTTTTGCAGCCTACAAGTATCATGAGCTGGGTTCTCTGCGACTGTGCCTTTGTGGGAGGCCCAAGCTTCTCTTGCTGTGGCTCCCCCAATTTACCCGTTCCGCTCCAATGACACGCTGTCTATGCGTTCTAACTCTCCTCGGTAGAGCTGCTTAACGACTTCCAGCTCTCTTCTAACCAAGCATTCCTGGGTATTCACTTCAGCGATGGCAGATTCAATACTTTTTATTTCAAGTTCCATCTGAGCTAGGAATGAGACACCTGGAGCCTCATGAATGCACACGAAGCGTTCTGCAGTTGCTGCTTCTCCCTGAGACAAATGAAAATGATGTGTTATCTAAAATCTGAATCAAGTGGCTCTGTGCTGTGTTGAATACACATTTTCCATCAGTAACTCAGAAAACTATTTAAATGTGTCAAAAAAGAATTCTGTAGTTTTGAATATTTGAAATCAGTAGCAACTCCTACAGTGTTTATATTCATAGGGACTGGAGAGATGGCTCAGCGGTTAAGAGCACTTTCTGCTGTCCTAGAGGACCATTTGGTTCCCAGTACTTGGTCAGGCAGCTCATAATTCCTGTAAGTCTGATTCCAGGGGATACAAAGCCCTATTCTGGCCTCAGTGGGTGCCACCCCTCACTTGCATGTCAAGTGCTGTGGTTAGGAAGCAGGTCCTGGCACATGTTGGGAAGCTCTCTCCCTCTTAGCCACAACCTCAGTTCTGATTTACACTTGTGTTAGCAGTCATGTAATATGACAAAAATCTTATAAAAGGTGTTTGAAATTTTTAATAGTGAACAGTGTAACTTAAGACCGTGGTACAAGTGTGATAATCCCTAGACCTAGAACAGTGTAACTTATAAGACCGAGGTATGAGAGTGATAGTGCCTAGGCCTAGACAAACGAGAGGTGGTGAGGGTTTCAAGGTCAATGGGAAATCATCATGAAGTCTGGAAGAGCAGGGGCTTGGCTAGGGACAGCCAGGAGTGGGAGCAATGTGAGAAGTGATAACCAAGGAGAGATGAAGCATAAAGGAGCCAGCACATGCTGGCAGGAGGATACACTGGCTCTAAATCCTTACTTCCCATCTGTAACCACCACATAAGTAACATCCCCACAACAATCTAAAACTGTCATCTTCTGAGATGGCATCAAATCCAGGTTGCTGCTGAAAACATGTGGTGTGGACCAGCCTTGACTATGACTACGTGCTAAGGCATCAGAAACATGTAAACTGGTACTGTAGTTCCCATAAAGTTTTGTAACCATAAAGTTACAAAAGCCTTAGAGGCATTGCTTGGGTACTATGTCCCAGGCCTTCCAAGATGAGAAGTTTTATCTCAGAGATATTTACAAAAGTGGATTCTTATGGTGTCATAAATCCCAATAAAATCCCGAGACTAATAAAATCTCATAAAAGAAATGAAGAAACAACAAAATATTGCTCATTCACTTGGATTAATCATAACCAAAACAATTTCAAATAAGTATGTGTTAAAGGTTAGGAGAATGTAGTGTCTGGGTCATGACAGCTCCTCATCTGAGCTTTGAAGTCTCCACACAGAGAAATTGTTTCAAAGGGCAATACTCTAGTAACCACATCCAGAGGACCTCTGACCTAATAATGCTGATAAGAGCTGGTGTTTCAAGTTAGCACGAAGTCTGACAACTGAACAGTGGCAGGTACTGACATTTTTGAGTGGGAAATGTAAAAGCAGGTGCAGACAGAACAGAGCATGCTGGCTTTGGACAGGCCATCATCCCTCATGGTCATTCCACAGAGAAGGGTGACAGAGTCTGATAAAGGGATTAATGTGATTTCCAACATTAAGTTAGAAAACTATTTCAGAATGCTTCCCTGGGACACCACCCCACCCTGTGAGGCCACTAAGCTACAGAGAGCTAGGCCAGTAGCTAGGTGTTCCAGTGTGGGGTGGGGGAAGGGTTCCAACTGCCACCTCAAGTGACATTCCAGCCCAGGTGTTCCAGTACAGGAGTTCCAGCTGTCTCCCCAGCCAAAGTGGTAGCCCAGGGTAGCAGCAACACCCACAGTAACTAGAGATCACCCAGAACCCCAGGCATCAAGCTGTCCCAACCTCAGCTGAGAGGCATGGGAGACAGTGTGTCTCCAAAGTTTCCCCAAACCACAGATTCAGAAAGGAAATAAATCTCTGAAGCCACTAAATTGAGTGATCTAAAAAGAAAAAGTGAAAAGATTGGTTTGAAAAAAAAAAAAAAAAACTCAGTAAGAGAGCCACTTTCACAACAGAAGTTGGTGTTCCTTAAAGAATATCCTGGGACATGGCAGGAGGGTGCTGATTGAACACAAAGCCACAAAACACACTACAGCTATGTGGAAGGTTATGCATAGCACCCTTCTACTATAAATTCTTACAGTGATGCCAATGTGTCCAGGATTTCCCCTCAAATTGGGGAATATGGAAAAGGGAGAAGGTGAGGCTAGTTTAATTATGCATGTACTAACAGCTACTAGAGTCTGTAATTTGTGCAGCTACATTTCATGGCATGTTGACTATGACTCAATGATTTTCTACTTGCAAATCTGAGCACTGTCATGGTGTGTTCTGCTTACATCTACCCAGAAGCCAGTTTTAAGATGAGAAAATGAACCCTGCATTTCCCTGATGTCATGTATGTGATACTATACATCATACATACTATACATTGAATAGTATGTAATACTATAAAATTTTCATGGGCTATTCGAAGTTTTCAAACATTTATTTTTCCCTAGGTTAAGTGATTTTGATCCCACAACTTGATCACCTCAAGTCTTAGCATGGCAACTGGAACGCCCATCTCAGCTTGACTGACTTTTGAAACCTCACGAAAACTATGTCCTCTGCCTTCATGCCCATGCCCTTCCTGCGGGGGCATGTTAAAGATCTTCTTCATTCTGCAAAAAAAGCAAAGAGAGGGTTTTTTGTTGTTGTTGGTGGGCTTTTTAAAATATTAATATACACTATCATATGTAGGAAACATCTGTAAATCACAATCCTGTCTCAAAGAAACGTTATTTGAAACCGCTAGGATTACATTATAATCGTAGGCAACTGGTGTCTTAGGGTTACTATTGATGTGATGAAACACTATGAACAAAAGCAACTCTGGAAGGAAGGGTTAATTTTGCATGTGTATCCTGAATCACAGTCCATCAGGGAAGCCAAGACGGGAACTCAAACAGGGCAGGAATCTGGAGGCAGAAGCTGATGCAGAAACCATAAACAGGTTCTCTTACTGGCTTGCTCCTCCTGGCTTGCTCAGCCTGCTTTCTTATAGAACCCAGGATTACCAGCCCATGGATGGCCCACCCACAATGAGCTGGGTCCTCCCCCATCAATCAGTAATTAAGAAACTACCCTACAGTCTTTATCTGCTGCAACTGGATCTTACAGAGGCAGTTTTTCAATTGAGGTTCCATCCTCCTAGCTTATATCAAGTTGATATAAGACTGGCCAGAAAAATTGATATGCATGACAGACAAATGGTTAATACTATAACTATATATGAAATTCTATGATTAGTATCAATTTCAGTATGTTAACATATACTTTAACTTAATATTAAATATTAGCTATAATCTAGAAGTCGGTGGCCAAGGCAAAGAAGATAAGAATAATTCTATACAATGTTTTCAAAATATGCCTTGGAAACAATAGAATACAGTCTATAAAAAGAAGACAGTACACAGGAGAACACACCAGGGAGATTAGAAGCTGGGTTTATAAGCCACATTCTATACACAGTGCCAGCACAAAACACAGGCATCAAGAACATTCATAGCTGAAAACAAATAGAAAAAGTCTGAAATCTCTATAGAGAGGGAAAGTAAGACAGAAAAAAAAAAGGTTTAGGAGGAAGTCCACAGACAAAGAATAAGTGAAGAACCATGGCCATTTTTTAAAAAATCCACGTCTTTACTTACACAATATTGACCAAACACATGAAATAGAAACCATGCACAGGAAGTTAAGAGGAAGGAGAATATTGGTTACATGCAGCAAATAAACTCAAGTGAATAAATACAACAGCAGCCATGTGGGAGTCTGCAAAGCCCATGTCAGATCCAGTCTGTTTCTCTGCCTGTCTCTACTTCCCTCTCTCCCTTTCTCCTTTTCTCTACCTTCTGATCAATATATAGCTCTTAACTAATGCTCCAGCAACATGATAATAATGGATCAGGCCTCTAAAACAATGAAGAAGCCCCAGTGAAATGCTTCCCTTCATAAGTGATGCCTTGGTCATGGTGTCTCCTCACAGCCATGGAACAGCGACTAAGACAGAACTAACACAGAAATTTCAAAGAAATACAAATGGCTAAGAGCTATATCTAACATGTCAAGTATCCTTAGCTATTAGAGAAATACATATAAAAACTACTACGAGATTTCATCTTACTCAAGTCAGAATGGCTAATGTTTTTTAAAAGGAAAAAAAAAGGTAATAAACTCTGAAGTGGATGTGAGGAAGGAATCACTCCTTCTCTGCTGGTGGGACTGCAAACATGTACATCACTAATGGAATCAAGATGGATGTTAGATCCAAACATTAGAAATAGAATTACCTTATGACCCAGGTATACATAGACCCAAGTGAGCCTGTATCCTAGAACAGAGACACGCTATCACCCATCTGCATTCTGCTCTATACACAATAGCTAGGATATGGGAAGGGCCTGGATACCCATCACCTGGTCACTTGGATAATAAAAGTGTGCTACCTATACACAATGGAATTTGATTCCACTATAAAGAAAAATGAACATTTAGGAAAATGGATGGGATTGGAAATAATAATTCTGAATGAAGTGACCCAGACCCAGAAAGCTCAGTGTTGAATGTTCTCACTCATACCTGGATGCTCTGACTGGGTAGATACATGTGTTTAAATGTGGAGTGCCCACAGAAGGAAGAAACGTGTTGAGGGCTGTGAGTGTAGGGATGTGAGTGTCAGGGAAAGGACGGGAAACACAGGCAGTGTGGAGCAGAGAAGAGCAGTGATGGAATAGGAAGGGTTAAATGGAGTGGGGGGTGTGAGGGATGATAAACTGTAGACTCTCGAAAATGACAAAAGAAAACCTACATAGAAGCTTCATAAAATATATGCAAATGCTATATAAAGGCATTTACGTAGAGTTACACTATACTACAGAACATTCCCTTTTCCAGATACCCCAGGCTATCTAATAAAAACCCAATGCCAGGTGAAGGTTACCGATTTCTTAAGTGTTGATCAGTGGACTGCCATATTCTCCCCACAAACACTTCATGTTGTTGCCGCTGTGTCCTTAGTTTCCCTCCAGACCTGGATAATAAGACCTGCCGCTAAAGATACCATTTACTTGTTTCATAGAACATGGAGAAATCAAGCTGCTCCCAATTTTCCTGCCAACTTCTCACCTATTAGCTATCGTTCATGGTGCGGAAAGTATGCTTGCTACCAGAAGCAATCAGCAGTCTTACAGGGCTGTGACTCCTGAGAGCTACAGTAACGACTGGTGAATGTCCACTGGTAAAGCAGCACCATGAATGTTGTGGGAGGAAACAGGCCCTTTCTGATTGGATTTAAGTCCTACACTGTAAAACCAAACTCATCCCTGGTACTGTTAACTGGGCCCAAATCTATGGCTGGCTAGGCCACAGGCCCTAGGAGAAAACTAAGTAATATTAATATGATAACTGGACATAGTTCTACAATTCATGTTCTTAGCTTCACACCCACAGGCTAACACATCTCTCAGCCCTCATCAGAGAAGCTTCTTTTTGCAGTAGATGGTGATTCACACGGTGACTTACACTGGCCAAGATGCAGAGAATAAAGACTGGGAGCGCTTAGCTACAACTGGGACCTATATCACCACACCATCCCTTTCCCAAGGCCTGGGGACCATTGACAAAGAGGGGGAAGGAAGATGGCAAGAGCAATAAGTAGTGGACATCTGTGTGAAGCAAAACTATTTCTGGACACAATAGGACTGCTGCACACATGAACTCAAAGCAGCCTTACTATGTGCACAAGATCTGCACAGGATCAAACCAGTAGGAATCCCAGCAAGAGTGGGAGAAGTAGCTGCCTAGTTAGTGCTTCAGTTGCTGTGCTGAAACACCATGACCAAAAGCGAGTTGGGGTGGAAAGGGTTTTTTGGGCTTACACTTCCCTGAAGTAAACCATCACTGAAAGAAGTCAGGACAGGTACTCAAACAGGGCAGGAACCTGGAGGCAGGAGCTGATGTAAAGGCCATGGAGGGTGCTGCTTACTGACTTTGCTCAGCCTGCTTTTTTTTTTTTAATAGAGCCTAGGACCACCATCCCAAGGTAGCCCTCCCCCATCAACCATGAAGAAAATGTCCTACAAGCTTGCCTACATCCCGATCTTACGGAGGTGCTTTCTTAATTGAGGTCTCCTCCTCTTAGATGACTTTAGCTTGTGTCAAGTTGACGTAAAACTATCCAGCATAGGAGCTCAGAAACTTCTACCCTGAGATGAGGAGCTATTGGCAATTAATTGGCTGGGGGAGGGAAAATCTTTAGGGAGGTGGTCCTTGGAGGACTAGCCATAGTCCAATAAATGGTCCTATAACCATTCCCACATTCCCATACAGGCAGAAACAAAGACTTGATGCATCTTTTTTTTTTTTTTTTTTTTTTTTTTTTTTTTTTTTTTTTTTTAATAAAAAGCACATAATGTTTGGAGGAAAAGTGGTATAGAAGGCACAGAGGAGAAACTGGAGGAGAAGGTAGGGAGATGGATTTGATCAAAATACATAATTTATACATATGAAATTCTGAAACCATGAAAAATTAATAAAATAACAACAATCACTTTGTGTGATATAATTGTAGTATGTGTTTCTCTTTTTGTACTAGCTATCAATAATGAAAATTCATGTGAAAACAAACCTGGCCCGCTTTTATTTTAAATCAAGTTATTACTAGGATACGATCAAAAAAATGGATGGCCAAATCTGTGGAAATAAAAATTCAAGGCAGGTGGAGAACAGTGCCGTTGGTATTATTCTCACTGTTTTGGTTTTTTTTAAACGATTAAAGAGTAAACGTAATATTTTGACAACCAAAATTGTTCAGGATGCAATTTGAGTGTCTAAAGTTCATACTACAATACTGAACTTTCAGAGTGAGTTTGCATTCAGGGTTCCGTGCAATTATACTGAAGTCACATAATGGTTGAATGAAGTCTTACTTGCCCAGCTCTTTCTGTAGCTCTTTAGTCCGCCTGGTTTCCCGATGCAGCGTGCAGAGCAGAGAATGCACTGAGCTCATCATCTCAAGACGCACCTTCTCCTTATCTTGAGACTTCAGAAAGAAGTTAGTAGAAGGTTACTTTTTTAAGTAAAAAGATTTGTACATCTTTCTTAAAATGCTTCAGGACTCCTGTACCCCACTCGTGCCCGTTTTGTAACACTCATTGTGGGTGCAGAGTTTAGCAAGGCTAATCCCCACCTATTGTAAGTAGTAACACAAGTGACGGGCAGTACTTATTGAAAATGAGAGCTCAAGGGTAATGGTTTTTTTTTAATTATAAATTTTCTCTTTTCCTTATGTGCGTTACTGTGACCTTCTCCTACCAAAGCGTAAGTCAACTAAATAACTCAAGAGTTCACCGAAATGAAGCACCGAGTGATGTCAGAAAATTAAATCCCAAAGGAAGTATGAGAGTACACAACTCACCCAGCTCCTAGGATTTTCCATGAATTCACAGCTGGCTTCTGGGCATTGGGAGGGCTGGAGCACATTTCCTTGTGGCTCCGTGGTGCTACTTGTTAGATCTGGCACTTGAGGGCACTCAGGGTGGGGCCCTACAAGAGACACCCTTGAAGAGGTCTTCCACCGAATCTCTGCCTCATGATTTGAATATGACTGCTCTGGACACTTGCAAGTCCTGCACAGATGGAAAAAAAATGTTACCGTGGAGTATGTCTCATGCTCCCCCAAATGACTGCAGGGTTCCTACATGACCTGCATCTCAGAGAATGGCAGCATCAGAGTAAAATGTTGCATTAACTCTGAAGCTGACAGGACACAGACTCCACACAATTATAGGCTTAGGATCAGTGTCGAGACACACAGTGAGATGTGGAAGCATATTTTCATAATCCTAGCACTTAGGAAGCTGAGGCAGGAGGATTATGGCATTAAGGCCAGACTGTGAGTTCCAGCCTAGTCTCATCTACAGAGTGGACCTTGTCTCAAAAGACAACAATGGAAACTTTGAACCAACTAGTAAGCCAACCGAACAGTGTAGGACAGATTAATGACATGTGGCTTAACAAGTAAAGCTATGGCCTATGGAAGGAACCTACTTTGATTTTTTTTAATGCACCTATAAAGATTTACACTTTATAAAGGGTAACTCTGTAAGATAAAGGCATACTTGATAATTATAATAATTCCATTGCATATGAACATATTCAAATATCATGCCATACTACTAAATGCATACTATCAGTAAAAGGTTAAGAATACCTGAGCCAGAAGTGGTGGTGCATGCCTTTAATCCCAACACTTGGAAGGCAGAGGCAGGAGGATCTCTCTGAGTCCTAGGCCAGTGGGGTCTTTCTTGATCAAAGCACTTAAAGCAGAAAGCCCATTCTAAATGTAGGTGGAACCTTCTGGTGCAGCCCAGACTGTAGGACATGGAAGACAAAAACTTCTCTTTTTGCCTATTTCCCCTCACTCTTGCAGACAAATTCATCTAATATGTTGCAGCAATATTAGAATCTTCTTCACCAATATTAGAACAAATTTCTTCAGGCTTCCAACACAGACTAAAGACCAGCAGCTCTCCAGAAATCCTCAAGTGCCAAACTCAGACTGCTAAGACATCCAGTCTCATGGACTGAGCAGACACCTGATTGTTAGCCTCTCCAATATGAGACCGCCATTATTAAACTATGCAGACTGCAGCTTGTAGGCCAATCTAATAAATCTCTTGTGTGTGTGTGTGTGTGTGTGTGTGTGTGTGTGTGTGTATGTGTGTACATACCCTTTGCGTGCAATATGTGATTGTGTATATATATATATATATATATATATATATATACATATATGTATATATATATATATATATATCACAGTTTTGTTCCTTTAGAGAATGCTGACTTATGCTTGTATTATGCTTGTATTTATCAAAACACTTAAGTGATTAAAAGAAACAATATTCTGAAATTTTCTGGGTAAGATGGAAGACAAGAACTTACACTGGAACAATTGTCTGATAATGATTTTGGAAAACACAGTGAAAGGGCGTTTCCTATCACCCTATAAGTTACTTCTCCAGCTTGGCAACTGACTTGATCAGCCCCCCAACAAACCCTTCTACCCCTAAGCCCTGAAGTTTCCCTCCCACTGGACTACACTTGCTACTACAACTGTGGCCAAAGAGTCCAGATTCCTACCAGGAAACCTAAACAGATGTGTGAGTAGGAATTCCACAAGAGAACTCCCAGCAGCTGCTGTCAGGGCCACCATCGGCACCCCAGAAGGATTAACATAAGCTCTCCACAGTGCTTTGAGTACCATATACGCCCCAGGCCTGTGGGCATGCAGCACTGGTGGCTGAGTGGAGTCTGTCTCAGCTATCCACAGTCCACAGGGCAATCAAGAAAATTCCACATACAAGAAGAACTGGGATCCCACAAGAAAACAGGACTGGAAAAGTCAACATCAGATAAAGCCCAGTCTAGGACCTGACAGATGCAGCAGCAGGTCCACCAAGGAGAGGAAAACTATATTCAAGCGTCTGCTCCCTTTTTCTCATGTCTCCACCCAGCTCTCCTCCCTCCCCTTCTTACCAGGATGGTACAGTAGACTGTAGCAAGCAAACATTGTCCTCTCCTGTTCCTGCCTCCCTATCTCTGAGCATGCATATGCTTGTGTGTGTGTGTGTGTGTGTGTGTGTGTGTGTATTCTTTTTCATTTTCCCTTCTTTTCTCTTTTTCCATACCTTTTCTTCTTACTATTACATTTCCCAAAGCTTAGAGGCTGGCCTGGTTTATAATGTCATTATTATACTATTTTCCATTTTAACTTATTGTACTTTTACTTTATTACTGCATCATATTATATAGAGAGGGTGCACATATTTACCCTTTACTGCCCTCAGTGTAGTCTACAGTTAACTATATATTCAGCCCACTTTCCCCTTTGCCTTGATTACTCTCATTCCTACGTGCATTCTCTCCTCTACTTCCCAGCTAACTTAGCATGAGACCAATCACTAGTGTCAGTGTGATTGCCCACCTTTTCTTTCTTCTTCCTTTTAATTAATTATAACATATTAACATACACTGGACTACCTATGTTTCTTGACTCCCTAAACCAATCAAGACATAACAAGTATCTTCTTCTGTAGTCTCCTGCAGAGGGGACTAACTACCAGATAGTGACTGTGGCTGCAGAGAATACTCAACCATCAATCTAGTAAACAAACACAACCTAGGTTCTACTGAACACTGCAAACAAATCCACTGAAAGAGGAGAGGCAGCCTGAATTAAAAGAATAACGAAAAAGAAAGAAAGGAACAAAGGAAGAAAGGAAGGAAGAGAAGAGAAAAGAAAAGAGAAGAAAAAAAAAAAGAGAAATCTTTGCTAGTGCTCTAACCCCAAATGGGCAGATCCCAGGGCAAAACCACAAATAACATGAAAAACCAAGATGATTCATTTCTTCCCAAAATTACCAGTCTTGGGCTGCAAAGGTGGCTCAGAGAGCACATTTTGCGTATGTAAATCAATAACATTCAATTTACCACATAAATATATCCGACAGAAACTACATGATTTTCTTATTGAAGTTCTTTCACAAAATCTATCATCCCTTTATGATAAAAATCCTTGAGAGGCTATGAATGGAGAAAACATATGCAAATAAATAAATAAATAAATAAATAAATAAATAAATAAATAAATAAAGGCTAAGCATGGCAAACCAGGAGCCACAATCCTAGTGAGTAGGGAAAAGTATGAAGCACTCCCACCGAGATCAGAATAAGAGACAAGGCTGTGCGTGTCTGCTTTTGTCTCTCCTGTCCAGTAGCACTTGAAATCTTAGCTGGAGCAGCAGGACATGAGAAGGAAATAGGAGGTTCACAAACACAGGAAAGGAAGCTGTCAAGGTATTGCTGTTTGCAGATGACATGATTCTACACATGACAGACCCTAAAGAATCCCCCAGGAAACTTCTCAAGCTAATGAACACTTTCAGCAATGTGGCATGTTATAAAATTAACATCAGCAGTTGCCCCACACACTGCAGCTTTGGCTCACACTAGCACTGAGAAATCAAGTAGGTACTGCCCAGGAAGCTTCCTCCCCCTGGCTAGCTTTTATAGTACCTACACAGGTTGATGGGGAAGAAAATCCATCAACTGCCTTACCCAGCTCTGAATCCTGCAAGCTACAGTAATGACCAGCGTGGAGGGTAACCAACCACTTTCTGATTGGATATAGGTATACTTCACAAGAGGAAACGCAGATGAAGTATTACAAATCTGGTCAAGAGCCAATGGTTGGAGGGCTCATAGTGCCCCAAGGAGTAAAACTCCTACTATTATTTTGCTAAATGAACATGGTATCAAATTGCCCTCTAAATTAGTAAAGATTGGTGCAACTCTGAGACCTCACTGGAGAAATTTCTATGTTCGGTAGACAGTGGTTAATGTAGGAATTCACAACTGGCCAACGTAGTAGAAAAGACAAGCCAATGGAGTGCTAAGCCACAAATGGGACTCCTTTTATCAATCCCTCCCCACAAGGCTCAGAAAACATTACAGAACACATGACACAAGAGCCAAAGGTCAAAGGAGACTAAGGAAAACTTTCTTCTAGGCACGACAGGATTGCTGTCATCCTGAACTCACAGTGACATGCACAGGACCAAGCCAGTCGTCAGTCCAGCATGAATAGGGGAGAGGGTCTCAAGCCCCCACACCACATGAGCTATTGACAGTTATGGCCTCTGAGGGGGACCAGTTTTCTTTAAGGCTGTCCCTTAAACATCCCTGGAAGATGAACCAATCCTACAGTGGATGGCCCCAAACCTATGAGTCTATGGGCATCAAAAATTGTACTCAGTAGGGTAAAATTTAAAAAACGAAAAAAGGACTAGAATTATGGAGGCCAGGTGAAGGTGGGCAGTTAGGGGTAGAAGTTGAATACGATCAAAATACATTGTATATATGAATGGAATTCTCAACGGCTTAATGAAAATGTTTTTCTAGAAATCCCTCAAAGACACCCATGAGCATTTGCTTCTGCCGTCTGTACATTCACTGTACCGAAGTGAAAGAAAGAGCCTTTGTCCCTGAGGAGTTCTGAGTCAGGGAGGCCAAGATGGAGACAGAAAAAGAAACTGAAGCAAGCGGCCGAGCAGTTAGCTCAGAACATTGTTCCCAAGCCAGCGAGGTGGAGCTGACCTTTCTGTTTTCCACACACTCTTACCCAACTGAACAAGGAATTGCTGAAACCAGCTGAGACTTGTGCTTTTCTTCAGCTCAAAAATGTAAGGAGAGAGAAATGCTGAAGGGCAGTGACTCTGCTGCACCCTCTAGTGGTGACAATGAAGACCACAGGAAGTTCAGAGTAGAATGTGCCCCGGGTGCACTTGACAGCTGCTTGGGTTAAGGTTATACTCTTCCAAAAATAGTTAAGCTTTATATTTATTTATATTTATTTTATGAAGTCACAAATAATTGAGTTATAATAGCAACTATGCTAACTAAAGAGTTTCATAAACACCTAAAAAATCAATAGATTGAATCAATTAGGTGAGAATACTGAGGTGGAAATAGACATACAGTGAAAAATAGAGGGGTAAGAAGTGCCCCGAATTAACATTTCAAAGGAAGTGCATTAGTGTAACTTCCCAGAATTAGAATGTGCACTTAGCTCTCATAATCTACAGATCCAGGAACACAGTTCACTGAGAAGTATCTTTAGTGCCTGGCATTGAGTTTAATTTAGTTTCAGCACCTTCTCCCTCCCTCCCCTCCCCCTCCCTCAGCCCCCCCTTCCCCCTCTCGCTCTCTCACGTCTCTCTCACCTATTTTGAAGACGTGAGAGTAAAGCATTATTACTTCTTAGTTCTTTGAGATAGAGTTCCTTGTATTTTTGCCCTTCCATTTTATAAGAATCTTCTTGCATTCTCATTTTTGCGAGCTCAGATGTGAGCTTCATCAGTTCCGCCCGACTCCACGAGGCAGCAACGTCCTCCCTCTTCTCCCCCGGTTCTCCCTCCGGTGCTGCTTCCACCTAAAACAAATGACAAAGGTGGACTTTTGCAAATCAGAATTTAAGTAACGTATGTGAACCTGAAAAATTCCAGTTTCCACCCACACCTCAGCAACTGGGAGTGTGACAGAAATGGAATACACGTTTGAAAAGGGAAACTCTGGGGAAGTAAGGTGACTTAGGAAAGGGAAGTAAGCCCCCCCAAGGGCACTGGGGTTTGAAGAATTAGCAACAATGGATAAAAATGCATGTACATAAAAATGTCACACTGTTTCTCTGCATGCTAGTAAATATTGTTCTTCAGGATCAACTGTACTAAATATGGCTAATAAGTATTTGTGATTCATTCTTTACATGTATGTGTGTGCATGTTGTGTGCATGTACATGTGTGTGAGCATGTATGTGTGTGTCTGTACACATGTGTGCACACACCTGTGCGTGTATGTGTGAGAGAGTGTGGTTTCTGTGGGTGTGGAGTGCTGTGTTTTGAAAGCCGACTTTGGCACAATCTAGGTAAACCGAGTCGAATCGAATCCTCAGCCATAAATGGCCTTGTGTAATTTCATAAGCCCCCAAATAAAATCAATTCAGACAGTTTAATCCCTGTAACTCAAAAGGAGCTAAGTAAGAAGTTTCTAGAGAGGGAGCATCGCTGTGTTTAGTCTTGAACCCACACAGATGACCCTGGTTTAGTTCACTGGCTCACAAAACAAATGAATAGACAAAAGTGTGAGAAGGAGATTTATGAGGAGGGAGAGGAGTGAAGAGCGGTGGGAGAGAGGAGACGGTGAGAATGGCGAGCATGCAGTATACTCAGGTGAGAAACTATAAAGATCATTTTTTAAAGTTAAAAAATAAGCTAAATAAAGTATGCTTTGGGAATAAAACAGTTGGAAGGTAGGGGCTTCACGGGGTGTTATCGACACGTGCTGATGCTTCAGGAGGTTGGCAGTTAGGGCTCGGAGGCTGGGGAAGCCTGCAGAAGAGGGGATTTTACAGCACAATGCTGAGAGCAAATCAAAGTGCAAGCTGAGCTGAAGAAAGAGGCTTAAACAGCCTGGCCTCACTGAGTAAAAAGAGCAACTACTTCATTGGTCCAACGTGGGGCTAACAATGCAACAGGGGTCAGCTTCTAGGAAGGAGAGCATGGATGCCCGGATGCTGCTCGGTGGGTGTACAGACACACAGCTTTCATTCTGCAGCAATGGCATGGCCATCCTAGTGGACATCCACTCTCAGGGGCATGGACTGTCACATGGTGGGTAAGCTCAGACACTGATGACAGCCAATGGTAGGACTCCTTGGCTATTCTGCAAGGTCCAAGACAACCAAGAAGCCATGTCTTTTTTTTTTTTTTTTTTTTTTTTTCCAGACACAACTGTTCTTTGTAAAACCTGAAGGGGTGGTTAGCTCAGGGTAATTCTCTGGCTCGCGCGCGCGCGGGCACACACACACACACACACACACACACACACACACACACACACACACACTTCTTTAACACTTAGTATTTATTCTTGATGAGAAGTAGAAATTTAAGTTATTTACCCCCAAAGCTGTCACAGTTAGCTTTAGTTGCCACCTTGACACATCTGGGAAGAGGAAATCTCAAATGAGGAATTTCACAGTCAGATTGCTTGGGGGCATATATGTGGAACATTTTCTTGACTGCTGGCTGGCATAGGTGGGCCCATACAACTGAGGGTACGGCTTTCCCAGGCATGTGGGCTTTTTATGAAAAATTCTGACTTTATCTTCTTGCCAGTCTCTTATAGTTAGCTTCTGTGCTTGCTTTGCTTTCTGTTGCTGCCAACTTGGGGAGAAAAACATTATTTCACCTTCGCTTTCCTCAGTCCTAGTCACTCACTGAGAAAGTAAAAAACATGGTTGAGCAACCCACAGGGAGCTAGTGACGAGCTCCTGCTTCAGTCTCCTGACTTCAGTTCCCGCCCTGCCCTTGCTACAGAAGTTAACTGTAAGAGACAGGCAAGAAGATAAAGTCAGAATTCTTCATCTAACCACCACTGAATGTAAGAGTTATTTAAAACTTTTATCAGAGGCCCAGACATATTCACAACATCCAAAGCAGCACTGCTGACAACAACCAAACTGTGGTGCACATCACATGTTTCCGTCAATGGACAGCTATGTAAAATAGGATCATCACTGTTTCTCATTAAAAATTCTACCAAAGTCATTTCTTTTATTAATTTGGTCAATTTCTGTAAATCCAGCTTCACCTCTACCAATAAATAGTAGCAACATGATTAAAACAAACATTTTTATCAATGAGCCTTTTCATCCTGGATAATATACTCCTATGGAATACTACTAGAGAAAGAACAACATCTCTTCCATATTAATGGCATTAATGAGAAACCTATTAAACTTACCACATTGATTCTTGCATTTAACAGCTTTTCACGAAGCGCTTCCATTTCTCTTGCTTGTTTTTCAATTGTGACGACTAAGTTGGAATTTTCAAGTTCAATCCTAAATATTTTAAAGGAATTATTCTCACGGGTGAAGTTTTTAAATACCACAATTTCTAAATAAACATCTTAAAAGTAATTTAGCAAATTCTTTGAAAAACAAGCTACTTGATAGATTTATCATTTTTCTAGATGTGTTATGTGATTAGTTGTGACATTTAGGGACTGTATGAATAACTACTTTCTCCTTTTATTTTTGTGGTGCATGGGGATGAAACGAGGGCCTTACATAGGCAAACATACATTCTACCACCGAGTTAGTTCCCTGCCCCTGCAACCGTGTAATCACGTGAAGTGACTGGAAACAGAAATGTCACCCTGGCCTTACACATGTGCATCCCCGCTCACAGGGATGCAATGCTCACTACTCTGCCTGTCTGCTTCATAAACACGCTAGCTGTCTTGGCAAGTTGCATGTTGTTATACCTCTGAATCCTACAGCGCATCTTCTTGGCAGCTTTTAGTATCGTTAGTGATTCTCTCAGCTAGAACAAGAACAGGGGAAAGTTAGTTAGAACAATTAGACTCCAGTTTGAGTTTGTCCGACTCCTGCTTGTGTTCTCTTCTTAAATGTTATAGAAGCACAAATGGACCCCTCCTCTGCATATTTGTATTTTTGACTTCCAAACACCACCTCACTGACACTATGATTTGAGAAGCCATGGTAGTGATGATAAAATTAACATGACGCCTTAGATGTCATCTTAGTCAATGTTCTATTCCTGTGAAGAGGCAAAGCAACTCTTATAAAGGAAATCATTTAGTTGGGGGACTTTCTTACAGTTTCGGAGGCTGGGTCCGTTATCAGTACAGCAGGTAACATGGTGGCAGACATGGGAGACTGGGCCTAGAATGAACTTTTGGAACTGCAAAGCCCACTCCCAGTGGCACACTTCCTTCAACAAGACCTCCCACCCTAATCCTTCTCAAATAGTACGTTCTTTAATAGTTGAGCATTCAAATGTAAGAACTTATAGGGCCCATTATCATTCAAATGCCTCATGGGATCATTTTAAGGGACAGTGTCTACATAGATGCCAGAATGCCTGAGTCTCCATCTCAACTTGACCCTGATGAGATGTGGGATTCAGAGCAAGTTAATCCTTTGTCTTGGTTTCTTCATCTGTGACGTGGAGATACTGATAGACAATGCCACAACGTATCATCAGGGATATTGTTGGGGCATATACGAGTGGCATATTATAAGCTGTATATAACATCTGCTGCTAGCAATAGTGTCAAGACTACATTGATATTCTAATATGTGGGGGATATCTCTTCTGATAAATCCTTTCTCACGTTAGTCAAAGTGGAATCATAGAAGGAACAAGGCCCCAGTGCATCCTTAATACTTCTTGAAATTTGACCAACCATACCATGCTGTGTAGTTGTTTTCTCTGGATGAAAACATTACTTCCTGGAAGAGAGTGGGGATCACAAGACTCCAGAAGCTCATGGAAGTTACTATGCTCTGAATACTCATTAAAATTTATAGGACCCATGGGGTCCCTCCAGGAAGAGGAGATTCTTCCATGGAGCTTCCTACATATTGTGCAGGGCACATTTGAGTTGTCATTGTGATAGGGGTGGGATCTTCCGTGATGCCTCAGTCCCCTGTGCTGTGCAGGGAACATATGAGCTGTCACTGTTCTGGGATAGGATCTTCAATGCCTCAGTCCCTTTTGCTCCTCTAGTGATCCCCAAACCCCAATGTTGATTATGACTGCCCATCTTGGACAACATTCTTCTTTTGTATGTCATCATTGCTGTATCTGGTGTGAATAGGCATCTAGTTACACCTCCACAGAAAAATCCACACAGCAACTAGACAGTAGTACTCCTGCCTACTTAGAGTGGCCCACCTCTTCTGAGCTCTTCGGAGTACTTGCCGGCTGTGATTGTACATGAAGGACAAATGGCACCTACCAGAAGAAGAGATGTGGAAGTGACATGGTCTGCGAGTCAGGCTAAAGCCATGGATGGACTCCTGTGGAATCAGGTTCCTCAATTAGTCTGTCCCAGCAATGGTCACGTGGAGCTGCTTTGCCACACCCCAGGAGCAGGTCAAGGTGATATGGATGAGTGTATAGACAAACTACTACAGGGTCCTTCCTACCAGTTATATCTATAATCTCCAGTTTGGGTTACATAAGTAAGGAAGGAAGGCAGGTATATATTTTTCCATTTTAAGGCCAATAGGAGCACTCAATTAAACAATGTCTCCTGCATTTGATTTTATATTAAATTTCTCAGAATATAAAATAATTCTCAGAATATGAAAATAAAAACTTCAGAACATCTTTGTCCTCAGGAAAAAGTATTGGTATGATATAGATTTTTTTTTATCCTATAACTTAAGCAAATATGTTTTAAATTTATTTAAGAAAGGGTGACATATATCATTTGATATTTCTCCAAATTTATCCTTAGGTAATATTTATGCAAAGGTGAAAGATAAGCCGTTCTGAACAGATAAGTTCTAGATGGACTTTGGAAACTCAGTTTAATTAGAGAAGGCTTCATGGAAGAGAAAATGGTGGGACGCTCCTGAGTGAATGAAGCCAGATGGGAAAATAGGAACAAGCCAGAAAGAAGAGTACAAGGAAAGGCAGAGAGAAAGCACCATGAGCTCAGTTGGCTAAGAGAGCGAAACCTGGTTGGAAGGAAACAAGAAGGGGTACACACAGCAAGTGGAGCAACACTCACAGCACAGTGATCAGCCAAGGAACAGGTATGTGGTGCAGCCTCACAGTACTGATGTGTCTACGTGTCTGTGTGTTTATGTGTGTGTGTGTGTCTATGTGGGTATGTGTCTGTCTCTGTGTGTGTGTGTGTGTCTGTGTCTGCCTGTATGTCTGTGTGTGCCTGTGTGTGTCTGTGTGTTTGTGTGTGTCTCTGCATGTGTGTCTGTGTGTTGAGACAGGATGTCATTAGGTAGCCAGGAATTCACAATGTATACCAGGCTGGCTTTGAACTTAAGCCTATTTTTCTTCTTTTGACTCTGTGCTGGGATTACAGATGTGGGCCACCATGCCTGACCACATGAGAGATGTTGCACAGCAACATAAAAGAAATGAAGAATCTCCAAAGTATTATGTTAACTAAGTATAGCAGGTTAAAGGGTTGAAGATTGTGTAACTCTTTGCATGGAAATTAAACTCACAGGGTGTAGATTGGTGACTTCCAAAGAACAAAGCAAGTTGAGGGACTAATAAGGGGTCTGTGAGGTGGAAATATGAAACCAAGAGCACAACCTATAAGAACAAAACCTTGTTGAAAGTCCGTAGCCTGTTAGAGTGCTATCTCTAATGTATCACTCAGATTCTGATTGCTTGAATGACAGTGTGGTTTATCAACAACAAAGAAGTTCTTTAATGCAGGCAGAGATAGTATTGGGAATTAACATCTCATTATAAAACATTTAACTAACATCACTGTGATTTCAGAGCTCAGTAAGCCTACACTGTAGCATAAAAGTGCCGAAATCAACTTTTATCCTAGAGGTTGCCTTTGGTTCACCTTCCATGCCATTGTCACAAAATACGTGCTGAGCAGCCACTATACACCAAGATTTACAACAAAGGAAAGTCAAAAACTTATTCATACATGTCATTGTTTACTTTTAGCATGAGATGACATTTTGTTTTAAGTCTAAATAAAAGTCACACATCAACAATGTTCTGGGCCACCATGAACCACAAACCTGCTAGACACAGCGCTGTGGAGTTTGTGTGAGCACAGGACTGCAATGTTCCATAAGTAAAATTGCCCAACACTACATTCTCAAGCTAAATCCCTGTCTTTATGCAAAACACAACTATGTGTCAAATCAAGGGATGTTATCTTGATCAAATAAAGTTAGAAATATAAGATTTTACCAAAGGTTGATTTACCTCATTCCAAGTTTTTGCTTCCGTTTCTATCCATGGCCAGATTCCAGTGTGTGTCACGTCAAGCTTCGGAAGGCATCTCTGTCTCTTAGGTCTCATGCTTTCCATGTTCCCATGAGGCAACTGCTCATTTATCATAGTCTTCTCCTCTTGTGAGGCAAATCTGCAGTTAATGATGCTTTTATTGAAATTATCTGGTTATTTATATGTTAATTACTACTCAGTAAAATGTTGTTCCTCATTTCTCACTTTGAGCTTTTCCAAAGGACTTATACTCAAAAGGTCACAGTGTAAGCATTCTGGAAATAACGGAGTATCTCTTCTCTCTTATTCTACTTAATATTATGGTTTTCCCAGGAGAGTGGCAACTTGAAAGTTTTTTTTCTAAATGTTTCCTCAATTGACCAGATAATTTAAAATTAAATTATTTTGAAAAAGTTATTGTTAGCTGGTCATTGTGTCACATGCCTTTAATCCCACTCAGGAGGCAGAGGCAAGAAGATCTCTGTGAGTTCAAGGCCAGCCTGGTCTACATAGTGAGTTCTAGGCTAGCCAGGAATATGTAAAGAAATCTTGTCTCAAAAAAAGTTACTGTTTATATGTTTGCAGACTAGTGTATAAAACTATAAACTAGTTTATAAATTCTAGAAATGAAATTTTATCCTCACAAAAGGTGGTCCCGTTGACCACCCTGAGATATCTTTCAAATGCCGTGTATTTATATATTACTAACACTAAAAGTAGGCTGCCAAGTCTATCTCTTACCACTCAATATTTTATGATTTAAAATTTCATTTCTATTTATTTTTATTTTTCTCCATCTATTTATTTATTTATTTATTTATTTATTTATTTATTCATTCACTTTACACCCCTTTGAGACAGAGTTTTATACATTGTTTTAGACAGGATTTCCATCTTTAGCTCTTACTGCCCTGTAACTTGTGATGATGATTCTGCCTCCGCTTTTCAAGTGCTGAGACTACAGTGGCGTTGTTCGTGCCTGGATGCTATCACATTTTAAACTCCTTTTTAAATAATATTTTTAACTTACTTTGTGGATTATTATATATTTTATAAACATTTTTATAAACCTTGAGGCCCAGCTATAACACTCCTGGACATATACCCAAAAGATGCTCTACCATCCCACAAAGATGCTTGCTCTATTATGTCCATAGCAGCTTTATTTGTAATAGCCAGGAACTATAAACAACCTCAACTAAAGAATGAATGAAAAAATGTGATTCATTTACACAATGGAATACTACTCAGCTATTTAAAACAAGGACATCATGAAATTTACAGGAAATGGGTAGAACTAGAAAATATTATCCTGAGTGAGGTAACCCAGACCCAAAAGGACATGCATAGTATGTTCTCACTTATAAGTGGATATTAACCATAAAGTACAGCATATGCAGGCTACACTCTACAGACCCACAGAAACTAAATAACAAGGAAGGCCAAAGAAAAGATGTTTAAATCTCACTCAGAAGGGGAAATAAAATAGTCATCAGAGGTGGATGGAGAAAACTGAATGGGAGAGCCGATGGGAAAGGAACATGAGGGATCAGATGTGGGGAGAGCTGGGGAGAGAGGGGTGGGAGAGTAAATTGAAATTGGCAGCTGACAGTGGAGAGACATCCCTAAGATGTGCCAGAGACATGGGATGGGGGAGGCTCCAGGGTGTTTTTGAGAGTGGCTGTAGCCCAGCATCCCAGCAGTGATGGATGGGGATCCAGAAGTGGAGGAATAAGGACACAACCCACCCACAAAACCTTTGACCCAAAATTTATCCTCTCTACAAGAAGTTCGGGTACAAAGATGGAACAGAGACTGAGGAGATGGCCAACCAATGACCAGCCCAACTTGATACCCATCCCAAGGGAACAACCAATCCCTGGAACCATTAATAAGACTCTGTTATGCTTTCAGACAAGAGTCTAGCCTAACTGTTGTCAGAGAGCCTCTACCCAGCAGATGATGGAAACAGATGCAGAAACCCACATCCAAGAATTTAACAGAGCTCAAGAAGTCTGTGGAAGAGTTGGGTGAAGGATTGAGGGTCTTGGAGGGGATAGGAGCCTTGGGAACTCCCAAAGACTGAATCACCAACCAAAGAGTATCCATGGGCTGGGCCTAAGGGTTCCATACATAATGTAGCAAATGTTCAGCTTGATCTTCATATGAGTCCCCCAATAACTGAAGCAGGGCTGGTGGGGAGGGGGTGAGCGTTCCCTAACTCTGCTCTCCGCCTATAGATCCTGTTCCTGTAACTGGGCTGGCTGTATTGTCTGGCCTCTATGGTAGGAGGTGCACTTAGTCTTGCAGTGATTTGATGTCCCAGGATGAGTTGGTACCCAGGAAAAACCTCCCATTCTCAGAGGAGAAGGGGAAGTGGAATGGAGGGGGAGGTTGTGAGGGTAGGCAGGCTGGGATGGGGGTGTAAAGTGAGTAAGTAAATGGAAATTTATTTATTTAGTTATTTATATTAATGTTTTTGAGACAGGATCTCACTTTGTAGTCTTGATTGGCCTATAACTCACTACGTAAACCAGGCTTGCCTTGAACTTACAGAGATCCACCTACTTCTCTGCCTCATGAGTGCTGGGATAAAAGCAGGTGCCAACTAACCTAGATCAAACACATTCTTTCTTTAAGTTCCTTAAATATTTAGTTTTTTGATGAAGACTTCATTCAAAGTAAATAAAAATCTAGAAACTTATAGAAATGATATTCCTTCATATCACAACACAATAAAACTATATAAATCTATATCAAGAACTATGCTGATGAGAAATTTGAGCCCATTTTCTCTTAATCTGGGACTAGACAAGCATGCACATTCTCTGTACTCTTATTAAATACAGTCCTCAAGCTCTAGCTGGGACCATGCGATGAGAGAAAACCACAAAGGGTTAGAACTCAGAAAGGAAGAAAGTAAACTATCCCTGCTTCCAAAGTACATGATTCTATACTTAGCCCTAATTTTTAAAACACACTGGATCCAATAAATATCTTGAGGAAAGTATCAGAATATACAATTAGTAACACTTATACACACAAAAAACAAACTTATTAAGGAGAAAATCAGAAAAAATATACCATTCACAGTGTCCTCCAAACAAGCCATAATAACAACTGTCCTGACAAGTGGCCCCTGGTGCAATAGAGGTGTGTAGGGAACCATGAAGTTGACCTGACCTAGCTGCTGTGAAAGGTATATGTCATAGGTTTTTCAGGCTAGAGTCAGGGCTTCTGAGTGCTATGTGCCTTTCAGTTTCTGAGAAACCAAGGCACTCCCTCAGGCAGTTAAGGGTTCAGATTGCTCTGTGTTTTTCTGTGTGTTCCCTTAGAAGTCAAAGAAGCATGGAAGCTTGGCAGAACAATTGGTCTTAGACATTAATCTATAATATAGCTTTCAAGATAGCTGACAAATGTCATTGTATCCTGGCAACTACAATTGTATTGATTCTGGCAATCACCACTATATTCTGTTTCTGATAAGGATATAAAAGGTCTGATTCCCATCAATAAAACTCTCACAGTCTCAGTCTTACTGTGGCTTATCCAATCCAAACCTGGCTTAATCCATCCACTGGCCATGTTAGGTAACCATGGCTCAGTAAGTAAGTAGGTATGAGTGCTTACAGTGATAAAAATATCACGGGAGTAGCCAACCTCTTTTTGATTGAATTGAAAGACCACATCACAAGATGAAACCCATACCTCAGCACCATTATCAGGCCAAGAACTGAAGTCTAGACAAGTCACAGCTTCTGGGGAGAACCTATCACTATTATTACACTGCTAAATTGTCATAGTGTTAAACTCTCTCTTGATGATTTATCATTAAATGCATAGATCAATGAGTCTCTCAACCCTCATCTGAGAAGTATTAAGTCATTTGGAGGTGAACTCTTCTGTGATGTATATGTATATGCTGTATATGCTTGGCCCAGGGACTGGCACTATTTGGAGGTGTGGTCTTGTCAGAGAAAGTGTGTCATTGTGGGTGTGGGCTTTAAGACCCTCATCCTAGCTGTCTGGAAGTCAGCCTTCTCCTAGAAGCATTCAGGTGAAGATGTAGAATCCTCAGCTTCTCTTGTAACATGACTGCCTGAATGTTGCCATGTTCCTGCCTTGATGATACTGGACTGAACCTCTGAACTTGTATGCTAGCGCCAATTAAATGTTGTCCTAAGAGTTGGCTTGGTCATAGTGTCTGTTTACAGCAGTAAAATCCTAACTAAGACATCACCCCCGTGTTCTTCAAATAAGGCAACATAAAGCAAAGAGTAATTTAGTAGAAAAATGTGTTTAAAAGCTACGCATACTTCCTATAGCATTGTAAAATGGACAAGAACAGATGAAAAACAGCACAAAAATGGTGAAATATTTCACTATCAATGAAAATTAAGTTGAAAGTCTGTGCTGATAAAACATGCAATACCCATATAAAAGCCCTGCAGCCAATATCACATGACTAGATGATGCCAGATTGTAAATAAATATACATTAGATAGCAGATCAAGAGACTATGTATACTTGTATTACACAAATCTTACTTAGCTCAGACCAAAAAAATTGCTTCTCTTCCTAGCTGGTGATCTCTGTTGCTATTTTGTACTGTATCATAATGATTTTCACTACATAAAGTCACTTCTCTTCTATCAATTTAGTATTTCTGTATTGGGCGATTGCTATCACTCTAGAATAATATTTAATTTTTCTAAAATAATTAACTACTGTACCTATCCTACATATCAACTTCATGTGTATTTGCTTCTTTATTTTGTAAAGAAAATCTACCATCATCTGTCTAAGTTCCTGTGTTTCAAGTAAAAGTGTAAAGCTCTCTAGTGAAAAAAAATCAGTCTATATGGTGTTTAAATGAGAATGGCCTCCAGAGACTCCTGTTTGACTATTTGCTCTCCAGTTGGTAGAGTTATTTAGGAAGCATTAAGAGGCGTGGCCTTGTGGAAGGAAGTCTGTTACTATGGGTGGGCTTTGTGATTTCAAAGCCCATACCATTCCTAGTTAGCTTTCTCTACTTCATGCTTATGGATCAGAGGTAAGCTCTCAGCTACCCTTCCACTACCTGCCTGCCTGTCTCCATTCTCCCTATTATGACAGTGATGGAGTCCTAATCCTCTGTGACCATGACCCCAAATAAACCCTTCCTTCTATAAGTTGTCTTGGGCATGGTGTTTCACTATAGCAATAGAAAAAAATAAGACAGTTTATAACTCCAAGGATTCGATATTCCTGAACTGAACTAATAATCTTTGACATACATAGCAATATAGAGGAAGGATCTACAGTCTCTTCCTCCTCCCCACACCAGGTTTTACACATGCTGTCACCTTGTGAGATTTCCTGCCTGGGGCCACCTGGAACCCCAGACTTCCTCAAACTCTGTTCAAACGTGCATTAGCCCCACGAGCCTTTTCTTCTCTCCTGTGTCTGGTAAGAGATATAGTTGCCATTCACTGCCCCCAAAGTCAACCACAGTGCTAAAGAATTTCAGTCTTTTCATCCTGTGAGTGACCTGCTATCTTCCCATCTCCTAAGCAGGTTCCTCTATCTTTACTCCAGGGCTAGTTTTGACAAAGGAACCTGACTCCAGCAGAAAGAGGCCATGATTGTCTATTTGATGAATTTGAAAAACAAAACCAATCTTGGTGTTCCTAGTCCTACAGTGAAACAATGATTTTAAATGTGTATTCAGTTCCTATTCAGCAGAGCAGGGATTGGCAAACATTCACATTTAAGGAAGTAGAGTTGTGGGGATATGGCACAGAATACTTTCCAAAAATGTGGGTGCTTCCTCCAGGTTCTAAAAAGATTCCCTTCTACTGATGCTAGAAGGTACCCAGAAAACAATGGCAGACATTTCTGTCCATACTGGGTCAGTAAGAGAAAATAGGACATGAATTGCCTTCTAGTCTGCACCTACACCAGTACATATCTGCTTGACTGCCCTTCTCTCTCAACACTGCAAGTCTACAGGTTTCCTAAGAGATCTGCTGCAGCCAGGACAGCAGGTAAGACACCCACCCAAATAACTGCAGCAGCTGCCCACCAGCAGCCCAGTGGACATAGTATCCCTCCCCTCCACACAAATCCTACCTCCCTTCTTGTCTGTACCTCCACCTGGGCAGATCTTCCTGTCTGCCCCTCTCAACAGCCCACAGACTACAGGTCTCCCAGGATATCTGCTGTAGCCAGGGCCAAGGAACTTCCAGGAGATGTGCTGCAACCCAGGGAGGCAAGCACCAGAGACACTCAGTCCAGCTAACCCCAGAGATAACCAGATGGTGAGAGGCAAGTACAAGATCATAACCTACAAAGCCAGTTGTACTTTGACAACATCAGAGACCAGCTCTCCCACCACAGCAAGCCCTGGATATCCAAACACACATGAAAAGGATGATGCTGACTTAAAGTTCCATCTCATGAAAATAATAGAGACCTTTAAGGAGGATATAAATAACTCATTTAAGGAAATACAGGAAAACACAGTTAAACAGATAAAAGCCCTTAAAGAAAAAAACAAAAAAATTCCCCCAAAGAAATATAGTAAAACACAATCAAACAGGGGAAACAATTGAACAAAGGAGTCCAAGACCTAAAAACGGAAACCGAAACAATAAATAAATCACAGATAGAGGCAACCCTGGAAATGGAAAACCTAGGAAAGAGGTCAGGAGCTATAGATGCAAGCATCACTAACAGAATATAAGAGACAGAAGAGAGAATCTCAGGTGCAGAAGATACCATAGAAGATATTGACACAGCTGTCAAAGAAAATACAAAGAACAAAAACATCTCAAACATCCCAAAACATCCAAGAAATCCAGGACACAATAAAGAGACCAAATCTAAGAATAATACACCAGTCAGAATGGCGAAGACCAAAACCTCAGGTGAGAGCACATGCTGGCGAGGATGTGGAGAAAGGAACACTCCTCCATTCCTGGTGGGATTGCAAACGTGCAACCACTGTGGAAATCAATCTAGCAGTTCCTCAGCAAATTGGACATAGTACTACCTGAGGACACAGCTATACTATTCTCGGGCGTATACCCAGAATACTCCAACACACCAGAGGGCACAGTGCTTCATGATGTTCATAGCAGCCTTATTTTTGATAGCCTGAAGCTGGAAACAACCTGAATGTCCCACAGAATGGATACAAAAAAAATGTACTCTTCAGCCATTAAAAACAAAGACATCATGAATCCTGCAGGCAAATGGATGGAACTAGAAAATATCATCCTAAGTAAGGTAACCCAGACTCAAAGGACACACATGGTACGTACTCAATAATAAGTGGATATTAGCCAAAAAGTACTGAATACCATACCTAGGATACAACCCACAGAACTTGAGAAGTTTGACAAGCAGGAAGACCAAGTGAGGATGTTTCAATCTCACTTAGAAGAGAAAAAAAATAATCATGGGAGGCAGACAGGGGGTGATATGGGCTACAGAGGGGAGGAGGGGAAGGGGAAAGGGGGAACAGGATCTGGTAAGGGATGGGTCAGGAGAGAAGCTCAGAGGGCCAGCAGAATGAATGGAAATATGCAGCCTCAGAAAGTGGGAGGTAGGGAGACCCTCTAGAAAGTACTAGAGACCTGGGAGGTTAGAGACTCTTAGGACTTAATGGGAGTGACCTTAGATAACATACCCAACAGTGGGGGGAGGAAACTCAAAGAGTCCACTCCAGGAGATAGACACAGCCTCAAAAGGAGGGACAGGGTTATCATCCCACAGTCAAAATGTCTGACTCTGAAGTGTTCCTGTCTTAAAGAACTGCAGGGACAAAAATGGAGAAGAGACTGAGGGAAAGGTGGCCCAGTGACATGCCCAACTGGGGACCCATGGGGAGGCACCAAAGCCTGTCACTATTACTAATGCTAAGATGTGCTTACAGACAGGCACCTAGCATGGCTGTCCTCTCAGAGGCCCAACCAGCAGCTGACTGAGACAGATGCAGATACTGACACCCAACCACTGGACTGAAGTCAGGGACCCCTATGGTTGAATTAGGGAAAGGATGGAAGAAGCAGAAGAGGAGGGCAACCTTATAGGAAGACTAACTCAACTAACGTGGTTCCCTGGGAGCTCCCAGACACAGAGTCACCAACCAGGCAGCGTACACGAGCTGGTCCAAGGCACTCCACACATATATAGCAGAGCTGCCTGGTCTGGCCTCAGTGGGAGAAGATGCAGCAAATCCTCAGGAGACTTGAAGCCCCAGGGAGGAGGAGGCCTGGTGGGGGCAGGGAGAATTCTCTCAGGAACAGCGGGGAGGAGAAATGGGATGGGGAATTGTGGGAGAGGAGCCTGGCATGGGGGCCAATGGGTGGATTGTAAATAAAATTTACAAAAATCTTTATAAGAAAAGAAAATGAGTCCTGAATTAAAGAAAATGTAATGGAGAACACTGTGGGTGCCTCTCACTAAATGGCCCATGCATTTTCTCCTACAGAAGATGGAAGGCTTATAGTTCAGCTGTGTAAAAGCTTAATACAGAATTGTATTTGCACATAGATGATATCCCATGACCCCAGTACACATGCACTATTTCAAACTAACATTTATTCTGTTTCTATGCTCATCACCATTGGTTATCTTTTATTTTAGTTAAGGTATATAATACTTACTAGAAATAAAATGGAACATCAAAAATCCAACATAGCTCTTTATATATTAATTTAAACATAATGAAAGCCACTAAGTAGTCACTTGCATTGTTAAGGGACAATGCTGAATAGAAGTATATGATTTTGTTTGCAAGAAGAATGACTCCGCAAGTAAAAAACCACAAGCAGCTTCATTAGGTTTCCAGGCATTCTAATGAGAATGAGAACAACATAAAAGAAAATGCTTTTAAAATACCAAAAATCAAATCATGGAGGAAACTCAGTCCACCTGTGTGCCAGGTTGAGCCCACACTCATTGGGTCTTTGCTATGTGCATCTTTTCAAATGATTAGGTATAAACCAACTATTGGCATGTGGAATTATTTTTTTCCTTAATATTATGCTTTACCAAAACTCGGGTCCCAGCATGGAACAGAAGGAATCACAAAGCCTTCGGCATCTGCCCTCCAGAACTTATTACTTCATTTACATCCAATTTTCCCAGCCTGCTAAGTAACTGAAGAATTAGTTGACACTAATTTTTGAAACGAAGCTAGTAAAATGGCTTCTACTTGTATTCTTACTAAAGGTATTGTTTCCAGTGTTTACAGATGCCAGCCGATGACACCATCTTCTACCGATGCAACAGACACAACTCCAACGGAAAAAAAATAACTGTTTAGAATCTGCTACTACTCTCCTCTCAGAGAAAAGTTGGCTTGCTGTGATGGCTATTCTTGGTTGTCAACTTGACTGTATCTGGAATTAACTAAAACCTAAAAATGGAGAACACACCTGTGAGAGATTTTTTTTGTTAATTTAAAGTAAGAAGATCCACTTTTAATTCAGACTCTTGAAGTAAGGATCTTGACCTGGGAAGACACACCTTTAACCTGGGACTTGAAGTAGGAATATAAGCAAGACAGACCTTTAATTCAGTTTGTTTGGGTTGGGAAAACCCACCTCTAAGCAGAGCCACACCTCCTGTCGGAAACCTATATAAGGACATGGGAGAAGGAAGCTTTGCCCTTTTAGAGCCTACTTCCTTGGGATTCCAGTGTATACTGAAGACCGTCTGAGACATCCAGTCTCATGGACTGAACAACTATTTTATTCTTGGACTTTGTTCATAGCCAGCTATTGTTGGATTAGCCTGGCATCACCTGATAAATCATTCTAGTAAATCCCCATTTTCTCTCTCTCTCTCTCTCTCTCTCTCTCTCTCTCTCTCTCTCTCTCTCTCCTCTTACACTCACTATATGTATATGAATATACATATATATATAGGATATATATGTATATACATGTATAGAATATCTATGTCTATATATTCTATAAGTTGTGTTACTGTGTATGTATGTGTGTTACTCTGACTAACCACTTGCCCTTTGTGTTTGTTGACCTGAGGATGTATGTAAGAAAAGGGAGACAGGGAGTCTTTAAGAGACAACCTGTACTTACTAAAAGAGCAATTTTCTAAAGACCTTGTGAGTGAAATGACTCATTGACAGTTGTAGCAAATGTGACAGGATTCTGTGAACAATTACATATAACAATTAGTGTTTCTTTTAACTTACCAATTAATGGAAGCTAAGAAAGAACCTAATATTATTAAATAGAAGGCATTGCAGGCATAGTATATAATCATACTCCGATGCTGATAGAACTCGCCCAAGATTCTGAGATCCTGGGACTCACGGTACACTCTTCCTTATTAAGAGTTATCAGAATCTTTAGGAAACACTCAGATATCCACACCCAGGCCATATGAGTCCTTTGAATCAGACACTTAGGGATAACCTATATTTGTAATTGTTTAAAACTCTTCCGAGGTCATTTTAATAGACAGCCTAGTTGAAAAACAAACAAGCATCCCCTTCAGCCTTGTTACTCACCCACACAGCTCAGTTTCCTTGTCATCTGAGGGTGTGGCCTGATGTAGAAATGAGGTACATTTGCTTCCTAAGAATGCTAATTTCCCCAGCTAGGGGCAGAACAGGAGCCAGAAAATACCAAATGCAAGTTGATTCGAGTTGAAATGAGTTTCAGCTCTTACCTAAGGGCTTGCTTCTGCCAGAGAAAATAACAATATACCAGGATGTTCCAACCTCCCGCACACCTCCGCACACTCACACCTGTGCTGCTTCTTTGGGGCCTCCATGGACTCATCTTGGGCATGTTTGTGGCTTAGTTGTCATGATTGTTAGACTCAGTTCCCTTTCATACACATAATCTAGAATATTTGAGCATTCAGTTAACATTGCAGCTGGGCAATGCCCTTAGGTAGCTTTCTTTGTAAACTGGCCTTTACATGGGGTCTCTGACCTTCCTTTTTTCCTTTTCCTCCTCATTTTCTCCCCTTCCTTTTCTTCCTTTTCCTATAGCCTTGCTTCTAAATATAAATCACTTTGATAATTTTCAACAGCAACAAGATTTCCATTTATTATAAAATATAAATACTTTTTTTTTTTTTTACAATGGAGCCTGTTTTCAGGTTTCATTTTGCTTCACCATGTTAAAAATCCTTGTTGAAAAAAAGATTTTGAAAAATATGATTTTTGTTTTGAACAAATTTGAGTTTTTCTCAAATATTTTCTATGAGAGCATGGAAGAAGAGAGGGCTATATCTTCTTCCACTTCTTTAAACCATCAAGATATACAGAGAAACTTTGACAAATTACCTCAAAAATTTTTTTTTTTCAGAATGCTTGAGCTTCTAAGGGGTTAAACGTCCCTACTATGTCACTGTTAATACAAATACTCTTTGGGTGTTTTGGAAGTAAATTTATGTCATCTGTATCTTGTTCTTCTCTTTGTGTTTGCACAGTGTAAGCAGACCATGCCACCACTGAGGTGTTTCCAACATACACAGCTCAGTGGGCTGCAGTGATGTGGTGACTGCCCACCATGTTTGGATCCGAACTGTTTCAGGAAAAATAGACACATACTCCTCCTGTGGGACACATACTACTCCTTAGGAGGACTGTAGCCCAAGGCTAACTCCTGACACAGATGAATTAACAGAGCCTCACATTTCCTTATTGATATAAATAATTGCCTATAAAGGGAAGACTTATTGTTTATCTGACACATATTGTGAATATTGTGAGAGTTGGCCTTCTCTTATCTATGTGGTTTCTGCTACATAGGAAGGATTGGTTTTCAATAAATTAACCTTCACAATGACTTCACTGAGGCTGGTTGTGGAGCTCAGGGGGGAATGTGTGGTTAGCAAGCACCAGGCCATGGGTTCAATCCCCATATCTAAATAACAATAATAGCAACCAAAAAAAAATCTAGATTTTTTTGAGGTTGTTCTCAGACAGTATTTGACAATAAAAGTGTAACAGGTAAGAATTGGACCTCTCTGGGTCTGGAACGGTGATGGCTCAGTAGTTCACAATGATAGACACTCTTGTAAAAAATGTGAATTCAGTTCTCAGAATCCACAGCAGGAAGCTTACAGCCACATGTAAGTCCAGCTCTAGGGACCTGACACCCACATCTGGCCTCCACAGGCACTGAATACATGTGTTACATACAGAGAGACATATGTGTGCTTCAAAAATAAATCATTTTTAGAAAAACTAATTTTTCTCTACTGACACATTTCTCATTTTGTATTATGAAAAATTTCACATGGAACTTACTATTTTGTAAAAATATAAAGGTAACTTTTCTCGAAATTCTTTTTTTCCCTACTTAATTGAAAATTTCCTCTGCCTTGAGTTACAAATTTGTAAATGTATGTGGGTACTTCTGTATTTTCTAGTCTGTTCCATGTATGTGTCTGTCTATGAAGAAGCAATTAACTTGTGAATACAAATGGCATATTCTAGAACCATCAGAAGCAAGTGTGTGCTCAATCAAGTGTTTTCAACCTAACATTTCATCAAAGAACTAAAAGGCTACTGTAAAATCCGTCAGCATAGAAAAGGCTTGAGTTAAGAAAGCAAATCTCCTTAATGAAGAACGAGAGTGAAAGTTAAGAGAAGACAGAGATTGTCAGTGTACCACAGTCCAAGCTCAGCTTTGGTTCCATCTCTCCCCACAACCAATGCCTGAGGGCAGCACCTGCTGGTGGTTTGAACCCTCTGGGCTCTCCTGGGAAAATTCAACCAAAACACAGGAATGGAGAGCAAGTCGTAGTTGCAATCACCAGTTTCCTGAAGCTTTGAGAGATATTGGTGACAAGGTGGCGGGAGCTTGGTGGATGGAATCAGAGACATGAATTCTTTACCACTGGATGTTACAGAATTTAAGGCCGCTCAGGATCTTGTCAGCAAATCCTGATGAAGAGAGTTGATGGATCCAGTACTCTGTGAGTAACCCTCAGGAGCAAACAGACTAACGGGTTGGGTTAAAGCGGCCTGTGAGAAAAATAGAAACAGCCTAAGCAGCAAAAGGGCACCCCTGAGTAACATACTGTGAAATAAAGAGAAAACGCTAACACTCACAGCCTCCTGCTGCTTCACTCAGCACACTGCCTCCTGGAAGTACCTCAGTAAAGAACACCAGGACACAGTGAGGTGGCTCTGTGAATAAGGTATTCCCACCAAGCTCACAGACCTCTACACAGTAGGAGAGAACTGAACCCATTAAGTTGTCCTCTGACAACACAGGTGCTCTGGAGCAAGTACAAGCACAAGAAATAAATTAAAATGTGGTTTTAAGTTATTTCAAATGTACAATTCTGCTGTAAATAGCCCCCGCTTGTGGCTACAATAGTAGCAGGGAGAAATTAAAGTACCATATCAGGGAAAGGAGAGAGCTCGTACCAGCTGAACGCTAGCACAATTAGCAACATTGTCTTCGAAAGTGTCCTTCATGGGAACAATGTTGTTCTTATATAGAGATAGTTTAAGTTAATAATGTTAAAATAGCAATAAACCACACAAAGGCCCAAGTGTGTATGACATTTATTCCTTTATCTGATGTTTTTTTAAGAATCTCATAAGACTTTTGCTTACAATAAAAACACCATTTCCCATGAACTCAGCAATCTAGGATAATATTATTTTCCTGCATTCTTTTATATTTATTCATTATCTCTTTAAGGGCCTCTCTTTGTTTGATTGTGTTTTCCTGTATCTCTTCAAGAGATTTATTCATTTCCTCTTTAAAGGTCTCTATCATCTCCATAAGACTAGATTAAGGTCATTTTCTTGCAACTCAGGTGTGTTTGGATATTCTCCTTACTGTGTGAAAATACTACTTTGAGAGACCTCGAACCAGCATAGGAGCCCGAGAATGCTCCAGGCAAGATCTCCTCCTCCTTCCCTCCCAGTCACCTACTCCCCTTTCTGCTGACCTTATTCTCTGAAGAACTCCCAACATCCCCACTCCCAGGACTCCTGAGACCTGTGTTCTCATCTCCCTCCATCTCCATCCCACTCTGATGTCACTCCAGGTGACGTCACACCACCTCTGCTCCTAGGAGCCAGACCCTGCCAGATACAGCCTCCCACCTCCCTCGTGGAGTCACTCTGTAGTCACCTCTGAGCATCTGTTAAGAAAGTATCTGATCACAGATTGCCAGTCCCAGGCCTGGTAACAGGAACCAGAGAGGCCACACAGCCGATGACAGTACCATAAAGAACTGGCCTTGGGAAGGAGGAGGCCAATCAGTATGGCTGCCTGTCCCTCTGGCTATAAGACCATTATCAGTCAGACAAGGGCTGGTTCCTGGCTTCTTGGAAAGCTCCAGGATGAGCAGGCATCAGAGTTTATGGAGTTTGAACCTGGCTAGCTGGGAAAAAGACACTAAAGCATAAAATCTTTTCTATGTATTCTACGCTTGACTAGTTAGTAACAGAACGGAGGCAGTCAGCAAGACAGAATGGGCCAGGATGAAGCCAGTTGTGGGAAGCCACAGTAAGGCTGTCCAGCTGTCCTGAACTCTCCACCATGGACAATGCTACGGGAGAGAAACAAACTCTTTAGCTCTGAAGCACATGTCCATCTTCTTGTAGCATGATACATCTGTGCCCTGCTTGGAATCCACTGCAGAATGTGATCCTGCTCTCGTCCTGGCGGTCTGGACCTGATCTACACTGTGAGCCCAGTTTTAGTTCAGTGGGTCACTGCTATCCCAGATGCAATATATAAATACTTGAGTAAATCTGGGAAACTGACACAGACCACATAGGAATTCTCATGAGTTCCACACCTGTTTCACCCCAGTACAATTACTTTGTGCCTAAAACACAGGAAGCCTGTGTATCCTGGCTGAGAGGCACTTCCACCTGTCGTCTTCCCAGGTAAACACTTTCTAGTCCAACTTCCATCAAGCTGCAAAGCCTGTAGCTGTTCCACCCACCCAACACTCTTGTTGTGGCCCTCTCCACTCCACGCTTGGCAGCCACTGTTTCCCGGCCCAAGCTGCCGCTCCGGTCTGTGGGGTCAGGGTCTAGCAAGAAAGAGAGAGAGAGAGAGAGAGAGAGAGAGAGAGAGAGAGAGAGAGAGAGAGAGAGAGAGAGGATAAAGGGGAAGAGACTCGAAGAATGGAGACAAGACAGAGGTTCTGATCAAGTATCTGATCAAGTCTCGTTTACTGAAGGGAAATCTGGGGTATTTATACGCTTTTGCCATGTGCCTTGTAGGCGCATGGATACCACGTGCCTTACAGGCGTGGCTACCACGTGTGCCTTACAGGCATGTATGGCGTGGATAGCACGTGGATAGCATATGAACCACATGCCTTGCAGGCGAGGCTACTACGTGTGTCTTGCAGCTGGGGGCAGTAAACAGCAAAACAAAACAAATATGTGGGATATCAGAGTATGCTTCAGCTGTTGTAGGCTGTTGAAAAACAAGTCTCATGTCAGGGTATATGGCTCAAGATGGCTGCAAAGCTGATAGCCGCTTTCTGCTAAAAGTCGGCTCCCAACACACTCTCTCCTCCTTTGCTTTCTTCTACCCTACTCAGTTCTGTACCTCTCCATTTAGTTTGATGTTGGCTACTGGCTTGCTGTATATTGCTTTTACTATGTTTAGGTATGGACCTTGAATTCCTAATCTTTCCAAGACTTTTAACATGAAGGGATGTTGAATTTTGTCGAATGCTTTCTCAGCATCTAGTGAGATGATCATGTGGTTTTTTTCTTTGAGTTTATTTATGTAGTGAATTACATTGATGGATTTGCGAATATTGAACCATCCCTGCATTCCTGGGATAAAGCCTACTTGATCATGATGGATGATTGCTTTGATGTGTTCTTGGATTCGGTTTATGAGAATTTTATTGAGTATTTTTGCATCAATATTCATAAGAGAGATTGGTCTGTAGTTCTCTTTCTTTGTTGGGTCTTTGTGAGGCTTAGGTATGAACGTAATTGTAGCTTCATAGAACGAATTGGGTATTGTTCCTTCTGTTTCTATTCTGTGGAAAAGTTTGAAGAGAATTGGTATTAGGTCTTCCTGGAAGGTCTGATAGAATTCTGCACTAAAACCATCTACCCCCAGACTTTTTTTGGTGGGGAGATTTTTAATTACTGCTTCTATTTCTTTAGGGGTTATGCGACTATTTAGATAGTTTATCTGCTCCTCATTTAACTTTGGTACCTGGTATCTATCTAGAAAATTGTCCATTTCATCCAGATTTTCCAATTTTGTTGAGTATAGGTCTTTGTAGTAGGATCTGACGATTTGTTTAATTTCCTCTGTTTCTGTTGTTATGTCTTCCTTTTCAGTTCTGATTTTATTAATTTGAATGCTGTCTCTGCGCCCTTTGGTTAGTCTGGCTAAGGGTTTGTCTATCTTGTTGATTTTCTCAAAGAACCAGCTCCTGGTTTTGTTGATATTTTGTATAGTTCTTTCTGTTTCAACTTAGTTGATTTCAGCCCTGAGTTTGATTATTTCCTGCCATCTACTCCTCTTGTGTATATTAGCTTCTGTTTGTTCTAACACTTTCAGGTGTGCTGTCAACTTATTAATGTATGCTCTTTCCATTTTCTTTTTGTGGGCACTTAGAGCTATGAGTTTTCCTCTTAGTACTGCTTTCATGGAGTCCCACAAATTTTGATATGATGTGTCCTCATTTTCATTTAAATCTAAAAAGTCTTTAATTTCTTTCTTTATTTCTTCCTTGACCAAGTTATCATTGAGTAGAGCATTGTTCAGTTTCCACGTGTATGTGGGCTTTCCATTGTTTTTGTCCATGTCAAAGACGAGTCTTAGTCTGTGGTGGTCTGATAAGGTACAAGGGATTATTTCAATCTTTTTGTATCTGTTGAGGTCTGTTTTGTGATCAATTATATGGTCTATTTTGGAGAAGGTACCATGAGGTGCTGAGAAGAAGGTATATTCTTTTGTTTTAGGATGAAATGTTCTATAGATGTCAGTTAAGTCCAATTGCTTCATAACTTCTGTTAGTTTCATTGTGTCTCGGTTTAGTTTCTGTTTCCACGATCTGTCCATAGCTGAGAGTGGGGTGTTGAAATCTCACACTATTATTGTGTGAGGTGCAATGTATGCTTTAAGCTTTAGTAAAGTTTCTTTTAATGTATGTGGGTGCCCTTGCATTTGGAGCATAGATGTTCAGAATTGCAAGTTCCTTTTGGTACATTTTTCCTTTGATGAATATGAAGTGTCCTTCTTTATCTTTTTTGATTACTTTTGGTTAAAAAAACGATTTTATTTGATACTAGAATTGCTACTCCAGCTTGTTTCTTGGGGCCATTTGCTTGGAAGATTGTTTTCCAACCTTTTACTCTGAGGTAGTGTCTGTCTTTTTCACAAAGGTGCATTTCCTGTATGCAGCAAAATGTTGGTTCCTGTTTATGTATCCAATCTGATAGTCTATGCCTTTTTATTGGAGAATTGAGTCCATTAATATGAAGAGATATTAAGGAAAAATGAATGTTTTCTGTTATTTTTATTATTGGCAGTGGAGTTATGTTTGTATAGCTACCTTCATTTAGGCTTGTTGGAAGATTACTTTGTTGCTTTTTCTAGGTTGTAGTTTCCCTCCTTGTGTTGGAGTTTTCCACCAATTATCCTTTGAAGTGCTAGATTTGTGGTAAGATATTGTATAAATTTGGATTTGTCATGGAATATTTTGGTTTCTCCATCAATATTGATTGAGAGTTTTGCTGGGTATAGTAATCTGGGCTGGCATTTGTGTTCTCTTAGGGTCTGTATGATATCATTCCAGAATCTTCTGGCTTTTATAGTCTCAGGTGAGAAATATGGTGTAATTCTTATAGGTCTGCCTTTATATGTTACTTTGCCCTTTTCCCTTACTGCTTTTGTATCTTCTCTTTGTTTTGTATATTTGATGTTTTGATTATTATGTGACGGGAAGTGTTTCTTTTTTGGTCTAGTCTATTTGGGGTTCTGTAGGCTTCTTGTATATTTAAGGACATCTCTTTCTTTAGGTTAGGGAAGTTTTCCTCTATAATTTTGTTGAAGATATTTACTGGCCCCTTAAGTTGGGAGTCTTCACCTTCATCTATACTTATTATCCTTAGGTTTGGTCTTCTCATTCTGTCCTGGATTTCCTGGATGTTTTGTGTTAGGAGCTTTTTATATTTCACATTTTTTTGACTGTTGTGTCTATTTTTTCCATGGTATCTTCTGCGCACGAAATTCTCTCTTCTATCTCTTGTATTCTGTTGGTGATGATGCTTGCGTCTATGACTCCTGATCTTTTTCCTAGGTTTTCTATCTCCAGGGTATTCTCCCTTTGAGATTTCTTTATTGTTTCTCCTTCAATTTTTAGATCCTTGATGGTTTAGTGTAATTCCTTCACCTGTTTGGTTGTGTTTTCTTGCATTTCTTTAAGGGCTTCTACCTGTTTACCTGCGTTCTCCTCAAATTCTTTGAGAGTGTTGTTTATGTCCTTTTTAAAGTCCTCCATCATCATCATGAGAAGTGATTTTAAATCTGAGCCCTGCTTTTCTGGTGTGATGTGGTGTTCAGGACTTGCTATGATGGGGGAACTGGGTTCTGGTGATGCCAAGTAACTTTGGTTTCTGTTGTTTACATTCTTATGCTTGCCTTTCGCCATTTGGTTAGTTGTACTGCTACTTGCACTCACTGGTTCTGACTGGAGTCTGCCTTTCCAGTTATCTTGGTTGTGTCAGAACTCCTCGGGGTCCGGATGACTCTATGATCCTGAGCTCCAGCTGCTCTGGGTACAGTGGCTCCTCTAGGATATTTCAGGATATGGTGTCTCCATGGTAGTAGACCAGCTAGGTGTCTGCTGCTCTGAGTGTAGTTGCTCCTCTATGATGCTTCAGGATATGGTGTCCCCTGCTTTGCAGCTCTGTGAGCCGTGTCCGCTCTAGGATGCCTGCAGCTCTGTGGTCCTTGACCTCTGTTGGGTACCTCCGCAGCTCTGCAGTCCATGATCTCCCTAGGGTGCCTCCATACTCAGTTTCCAGAGGGGAGCAGATCGGTTGGGAGACTGCTCCAGCCACCGGTATCCAGGCCACGGGTGGAAGGGGAGTGGCTCTCCATTATAAAGCCTTTGATTAACATTTTTAAAAAGTGTATAAAAGCAAAAAGAAAAAGGGGGCATGGGATAGGAGTTTTCTGGGGGTGGGGGAATGGGGAAAGGGGATGGCATCTGAAATGTAAATAAATTATCCAATAAAAAAATAAAAATTAAAAAATGAAATAAAAAAAAAGAAAGATTGTCCAAAGGTAGGGACATGGACAGACAGAAGAACCACTCCCCCTGGAATCTGCCTTCAATTTAAGAAGGGAATTCACTGGGCCAATAAATGTAAATCTAAATGGACAATCAAGGCCAATGATTGTCAGCAGATGAAAGGGGGGTTAACCTCAGACCTCAAAAAACTCACAGCAGGCAGTTTATAGGGTCATGAAGCTGCTGCCAAGCCAAGAAAATTCATTTTTTAACTTATCAGAGTAACCCCAGGAAGTGTAAGATTGGACCTCAGCTCCACCACCTATGCAATACTGACCCTAGAAATGGGAGTTCAGACACTGCCCACAAGTATTTTTGGTCCCTTACTTTTGGGGACCTGGGGACTACTTCTGGGCCAAAGCAACACTATTATCAAAGGATTACAGATTTACCCCAGAATTATACATAATGACTATACAGGAGAAATCAAAATTATGGCTGCTTCCCCCATGGCATTATAACTGTACATGCTAATAAAAGAATTGCTCAACTTATTTTAGTTCCCTTGCATCTGATACCCTCCATGTTTGCTAAAAGTGAGAGAGGACAAAATGGTTTTGGTTCCTCTCATGTGTACTGGGTCTAATCTATTACTAATTGGAGACCTAACCTTAAGTTACTAATTGAAGGAAAATGTTTTGAAGGACTAATAGATACTGGGGCTGATGTAACAATTATTAGAAGACAGAATTGGCCATCAACTTGGCCCCTCTCGGATACTCTCACTCACCTCCAAGGGATTGGTTATTCCAATAACCCAAAACAAAATTCCAATCTTCTAACCTGGAAAGATGGGAAAGGCAATTCAGGACAAGTTCAACCCTATGTCATGCCACATTTGCCTGTTACTCTCTTATCATAAATGGGACTTATGATGTGCAGTCCTAATGAAGTAGTGGCTAAACAAATGCTGCAACAAGGATGTTTATCTGGTCAAGGACTTGGGAAGAAAGGACAAGGCATTAAGACATTTGAAAAGCCCAAGCCTCACTCCAATACTAAAGGCTTGAAGTATTTTCAGTATCAGCCATTATCTTGCCTGCATGCCATGCTGATAGAATTCGATGGCTTCATAATGATCCAGTGTGGGTTGATAGTTGCCTTTATCAAAAAAGAAGAAGGAGAAGGAGAAGGAGAAGGAGGAGGAGGAGGAGGAGGAGGAGAAGGAGAAGGAGAAGGAGAAGGAGAAGGAGAAGGAGAAGGAGAAGGAGAAGGAGAAGGAGAAGGAGAAGGAGAAGGAGAAGGAGAAGGAGGAGAAAAAGAAGAAGAAGAAGAAAAGAAGAAGGAGAAGAAGAAGAAGAAGAAGAAGAAGAAGAAGAAGAAGAAGAAGAAGAAGAAGAAAGAAGAAGAAGAAGAAGAAGAAGAAGAAAAGAAAAGAAAAGAAAAGAAAAGAAAAGAAAAGAAAAGAAAGAAGAAGCCACCTCTTCACTTGTGCAGGAGCAATTAGAGGCAGGGTATACAATAGAATCCCAATCACCATAGAATACTCCAATATTTGTTATAAAGAAAAAAATCAGGTAAATGGCAGTTGCTACAAGATCTAAGAAAGGGTAATGAATCCTAGGGGAGCTTTACAACCTGGACTTCCTTCTCCTGTAGCCATCCCTAAAGGATATTATAAAATAGTAGTGGATTTGAAGGATCATTTTTTTTACTATTCCTTTGCACCCCCAGGACTGTGAACGACTTGTCTTCAGTGGCCCTTTTACAAATTTAAAAGAATGTATGCAAAGATACCAATGGATTGTTCTTTCTCAGGGCATGGCCAATAGCCCTACACTATGTCAAAAATTTGTGGCACAAGCCATTCAGCCTATTAGGCAGCAATGGCCAATAATATACATTAGGAAAAGACCCTCAGGATTTGCTTTTATGTTATTGGGATTTACAACAGGCATTAGGTGATAAAGGATTACAAATAGCTCCAGAAACAGTACAAACTCGAGACCTATATAATTATTTAGGTTTCAGGCTTAAAGATCAAGCCATCTATCCCTCAAAAATAATTATCCATAGAGATAGTTTAAAAGCTTTAAATGATTTTCAAAAGCTGTTAAGTGATATTAATTAGCTCCACCCCTATTTAAAACTTACTACAAGAGAATTGAAGCCCTTGTTTGATATTCTTAAAGGGAGTGCTGATCCTACCGCCATTCAAGCCATAACCTCAGAAAGATTATTGGCCTTGCAACAAGTAAAAAGAGATATTGAAGAACAAATTTCTACCCATATAGATTACTCTTTGCTCTTACATTTGCTGATTTTCAATACGACTCATACACCTACAGGACTATTATGGCAAAAAGCTCCTTTCATGTGGATATACTCAAGGATATCCCCTAAACGTAATATACTGCCATATTATGAGGCAGTGGCCCATATGATGATACTTGGAGGAAAACAAGCCCTGATTTATTTTGGCAAAGTACCTGATATCATTATTCAGCTCTTTAATGTGGACCAAAATACTTGGCTAAAGCAGCATAGTATGGATTGGTTGTCTGCTCAAACAGGATTTAGGGGCATAATAGATAATCATTACCGTCAAGATAGGCTGATAAAGTTTTTAAATGTAATGAGGTTATATTTCCCAACGTGACATCTCTACAACCTCTACATGATGCCCTTTCAATCTTTACTGATGGCTCCTCTAAAGGATGCATGGGATATCTCATAAATAATCAAGAAATAGTCATAGAAACTCCCGGGCTCTCTGCCCAATTAGCAGAACTAACAGTAGTACTAAACGTCTTTTAGTCTGTGAATGATGCTTTTAATCTTTTTACTGATAGTCTATATCAGATTATTCCTCTAATGGAAACCTGTGGTACATTTCATTTCAATAACCCAGCCACATCTCTGTTTTCACACTTGCAAACCATCATTCTTACTCCCCCCCCCAAAAAAAAACTCTTTTACATTGGTCATATATGAGCTCACTCTGATCTTCCAGTACATTTGGCTGCAGGCAATGGCTGCATTGACAGAGCTTTGATGGGGAAGCCTTAGCTACAGACCGCATATTTTTTTGGGTAGATGTGATCATAATAAGTTTCATCTCTCTAGTCACACCTTGGAACTCTGACATAAGATTACTAAGGAGCAAGCTACATGGATTGCAAAACAGTGTCCTGACTGTCTTACATTATCTCCAGTTCCTCCTCCAATAGGCCTTATGCCCAGTCATATTTGGTAAGTGGTTGTAACACATCATGCAGAATTTGGAAAATTGAAATATATACACGTCTATATTGATACTTGTTCATGGACAAGGGATTGTTGAACATGCACAATGAGCTCTAAAAAATTGGCTCTGAAAAAAAGGGGGAGTTGTAACCCCCCAGGTCACCAAAAGCATACCTTGCCTATGTTTATTTTATTTTATTTTTGCAAACTGATGCCAAAAGTCAGTCTGTAGCTAATCATCACTGGCATTCAACAACTTCCAAAACTTATGCCATGGTCAAATGGTGAGACCCTTTGACTAATACATGGAATGGTCCTGACCCTGACACAATATGGGGATGAGGTTCTGTTTTTATTTTTTCACAAGAGGAAAATGGAGCAGGATGGCTGCCTGAGAGACTGGTATGGCAGATGGATACAGAGCCTACTAAGGATCCTGATGATGATATCACCAATATTAAAGACACCTATGAATCCACATCAACTTGCTAAGTTGACTTGGAGCATAGTTTCCACACTTACAGAAGAACATGTGCTTACATCACAGTCACCTATCAAAGCCCTTATACTTGGTGGCCAGACCTTGTGTTTGATCTTTGACAATTGGCAGCTGGTCTGGATACCTGAGACAATCCTACAACCTCTGACACCTCACCTCTGACCCGGCTCCCTTGCATATTTTGATAATATGACAGGAAGGCATGCAGTCATAGGCTGTCATAACCTCCTTTCTAGCTGCTGGCTTTTAAATACTGATTTTTATGTCTGTCCCAAAGACCAGATCAATAAGGCCCAACAATAACAATGCGGTGGAGCTCAACATTTTAAATGTTGTTCCTGGGATTATGTTACCACAGGTGATGCATCCTGGAAGCCTTCTTCTTCTTCCTGGGATCTAATTAATGTTAAAAAGAATAGTTCAAGCACCTGTACTTGCTTGAAGAATCCCTCCTCTTTCTATAGTTCACATTGTGGAAAATCAGGTACATGCTACTCCTTACATATAAGTTTTACTAATTCAGGGGAAAAATTTTTTTAAAAAAAGATTGGCTTAAGGGGAAAACACGGGGACTTCAATTATACAAGGAAGGCTAAGATAATGAGCTACTTCTACTATTAGGCTTAAAATAGAGGTCATTATAACCTCTGTAGGACCAAATAGAGCTATGGTACAGCAATCTAAAAATAAGCAGGAAAAGGAGAAGCAGGAGCCCTCACCTTCCACTCCAGGATATTCTACTTATATATTTTCTACTATTGCTTCTATAATGACAGACTATCCTGAATTTTCTAACCCCCTTACTGAGTTAGTGTATGGCATGTTCTGTGTGCTTAATGATTCCTATCCAAATATTACATGGTCATATTGGCTTTGTTATGGTATTGCTCCATTCTATTATGAAGGAATTGCCTTCATATTCACTAATGTCTTTTATACTAATACTTCCACATCCTGTTGCTGAAATCAAAAATTTGGAAAAGGAATTTCTTTACAGGAAGCTTCAGGGACAGGAACTTGCATGGGCCATATCCACAAAGGTAAACTACATTTATGTAAACAGACACTATCAGTTTCTAATTCCTCTTCCTATACTATTTCCCTGTCAGAGGGATAGGGATATTCCACTAGACTCACACCCTATATTCATACACAGGTATTTGATACTGTTAAATATTTTTGTGTCATTCCTAAACTCATTTGCCATTCTTATGAAGAACTCCTTGACCATTGGGATGGAGGGCCCAAAAAGAGAAATTGCCACTACACTTACCATTTTCATACTACAAGATCTTCGTGTGGTAGAAGCAGCTATAGACACCTCAGCCCCAGTTTTGCAAGGACAAAACTATGAATTATTAAGAAATGGTATAGACACTGCTATATAAAGAATCAAATCTTCTATCTCACATCTTCAGGAATCTCTCACCTCCTTGTCTGAGGCAGTCCTTCAGAATAAGGGAGGACTTGATCTTTTATTTTTTCAACAAGGAGGATCATGTGCAGCTCTCAATGAAGAATGTTGTTTCTATATTAATCATTCGAAAGTAGTTAAGGATTCCATGGCCAGAGTAAGAGAAGGATTGACCCAAAGAAAAAGAGACAGACCACAGAATTAAGGATGGTTTGAGTCTTGGTTTACTACTTCTCCATGGTTGACAACTTTGATTTCAACCTTACTTGGATGCCTAATTATTATTTTGCTACTTTTAACCTTTGGATCTTGTATTTTCAACAAATTAGTTGCTTTTATACAGGATTGCTTTCAACAAGCTCAGCTATTTCCCATGGCAGATATTAATAGCTATTAAGAAATGCATTAAGTACATACTCAGCTTTGATATGTTCTTTGTGGCTTTGGTCTGACTGGAAAAGATTGTGCTATAGAAAGCTGGTTAGTCAATGATGGATAAAAGTTTGCATGGGTAAGCCAACCTAAGACAGGCATAATTGCCTGGCCAATCTGCCTTAATGGTATTATGGAAAACAAGTAAATCCTGTGCCCCCATTCAGCAGCTAGTACTACCATCTTTAAAAAACAAAAAAGGGGAAACTGTGACCTCCCCAGCCTGAATAGGTGAAGCAGACCTTGAATATTCACCACAACAGGCAGGCTGAACAGACATTGGACATTTGCTCATAGGCTTTGTCAGCCTGAACAGAGACATCTGCCTTGACTGCAACTTTCAGTTTTGACTTACGGAAATAATGAGCTGCCAAGGAATGGAAACTTAATGGATTGGCTGCTGTGCTGTTGATTCCCAGCATTATTGTTTTGGGAATAGGTTTTGTGGTTTTTCCCTTTATAAATGATATTCTGATTATTAAACTTTGAGCCTTGATCAGAACATAGTCTTGGCTCAATATTTCTCAGCCCTCTGCCCTTTTCATTTTCATCTCTCCTTTCAGGTGAGCACTGCTTGACCTTAAGCCACTATATGGCTACAGTTCTGAATGTTTGCCAGCAAGAAAAGCAGTGCAGGATAAGGCATTGGAAAGAGAACCCAAAGAGGAGTCCTGTAGGCTGCAGTATCTCCTCCCCACAGCCCAGCTTTCCCAGTGGCTGCTGAGCCTCACCACTGCTTCCATGTGAAGTGTTATAGTTTGTAGCTTGGTCCAGGGAATGGCACTATTAGAAGGTGTGGCCCTGTTGAAGTATGTGTGTCACTGTGGGTGTGGGCTTTAAGACTCTTATCCTAGTGGACTGAAAGCCAGTATTCTGCTAGCAGCGTTCAGATGAAGATGTAGAACTTTCATCTCTTCTTGCACCATGTCTGCCTGGATTGTGCCATGTTCCTGACTTGTTGATAATGGTCTGAACCTCTGAACCTGTACACCAGTCCCAATTAAATGTTGTCCTTATAAGAGTTGCCTTGGTCATGATGTCTGTTCACAGCAATAAAACCCTAACTAAGACAGAAGATGGTACCAGGGACTGGGGTATTGCTGTGATAGGCTTGATCATGCATCTGTTTGGAAGAATATGAATTATGGGACTTTGGCTTTGGAAAGCAGTGGAATGCTTTAAATGGGGATTAATGGGCGATTCTAGTAAAAATATGGAAGACTTTATTCCTGGGAGTAATTTGAATCATGCTAACCTAGTCCAAGAAGTTTTAAAGAATTTTAGTACATAGCATAAAGATTGTTTCTGTGGCATTTTGGTGAGGAATGTGGCTACTTTTTGCCTTTGTCTGAAGAGTCTGCCTACAGCTAAGGTGAAGAGACTCAGATTAATTGCACTGACAAAGGAAGTCTCAGAAATATCCATTATAGACTCATCAGAAACAAACATCATAGACTTTGTTCTCTGGTTAAGTCTCATGAAGAGCATTTTAAATATAGCAATCTGAGAAAGGAAAAATATAAAGTACATGATTGGAGTATTAAAGGGGCACCAAGAAGTAAAATGGAGCTGAGTCATGTGTTCAAGAATATTAGATTGAATTAAATGAGTAGTGACCTTGGGGCAAGATCCCACCTAGCTAAGTTTAGGTCCAGGTATGGTAGTTTAAGCCTTTAATCCCAGGAGGCAAAGACAAGCAGATGTCTGAGTTTACGGCCAGCCTAGAACAGAGAAAGTTCTAGGTGAAGAAAAACTTAAATCCAGGCTTGGTGAACCACACCTTTAATCCCAGTGTTTAGGAGACAGCCATGGAGATCTCTTGAACTCAAAATCAGTCTACAAAGAAGTTCTAGTACTGCCAAGCTTAGGCACTAAATGAGTTGGGAAACAGAAAGCTGGTGATAATGCCATGTTCCAGCCCCAGCAAGCAGCAGAACTCAGCAGCTTTGCCCACATGGCTCTGGATACAGAGTCCAGAATAGAAGGGACTACTAGGGCAATTGTTGCTGGTTAGCTGGAGCTAAGAAATTAGTGGTGATTAAAAAGAGATGAGCATCACTGAGGTGAAATCTTGTGTTTTCTGAGAGCACAAAGAAGCTGTGTTCCAGAGATAGCCAAGGTTGTATCTCGTGCTGCAGCTGTACTTCATAGTGTGTAAGAGTCACCCAGGTGGTATTTGTTTTGAAGGTATGAAGAGGTAATGGAAAGCAGCTGAGGCTTGACACAGTGAGAGGCCTTAGAAGGTCATTGGTGAAGGTGCAGGCTCATTTGCAGTTGATGGTCGAGGACAGAAGGTGTTATGCAAAAGAGTTGAGGTTTGGCACCATGAAGAGAGCCTATGAGAGGCTATTGATGAAGCCTAGTTGCACTGAAGACCCCAGTGTATTGGAGATGCCAGTACCATGGGATGACCACTAAGAACAACAGTGGCAGTGGAGTGAATCAACCTGAGCTTAGAATGCTATAGAGGGCAGAGCTGGAGAAGTGATGTCAACCCTTTGGATGAGCCCAGAAGATCGTGTGTGGATGCTAGACATTGAAACAAGAATTTATAACATTGAAGTTGCCAACAATATCAGCCAACCAGAACCCCCAGAGCTCCCAGGGACTAAACCACCAACCAAAGAGTACACATGGAGGGACCCATGGCTCCAGCTGGATATGTAGCAGAGGATGGCCTTATCTGGCATCAGTGGGAGGGGGCCCTTGGTTCTGTGAAGGCTCAATGCCCCAGCATAGGGAAATGCTAGGGAAGTGGGTGAGGTAGGAGTGGGTAGGTAGGTGGGTAGGGAAATACCCCCATAGAAGCAGGGGAGTGGAGGGGATAGGGTGTTTTTAGAGAGGAAACAGGAAAGGGGGATAACATTTGAAATGTAAATAAAGTGACCAATTAAAAACATTAAAGTTGCCTTGGAGAGTCCAAGATGTTTGAGATGTCAGAGCCATGGGCTATCTGCTGAGGGAAGCTGCTAACAGGGAGTGGAACCATCCCAAGAGAAAGAAGTTTGTTGCAGTCAACAAGGATAAAAAAGGAGTTAGAGATCTGAAGACTGCTTTGACATCAGCTATGGAGATTCAGAGTTTGGAGTTTGCCCAGCTGGTTTCTTGTCTTGCCTTGGGAATTGGGTTTTTTTTTTGTTTGTTTGTTTGGTTGGTTGGTTGGTTTGGTTTGGTTTGGTTTGGTTTTTCGAGACAGGGTTTCTCTGTGTAGCCCTGGCTGTCCTGGAACTTACTCTGTAGACCAGGCTGGCCTTGAACTAAGAAATCCACCTGCCTCTGCCTCCCAAGTGCTGGGATTAAGGTGTGTGCCACCACTGCCCAGCTGGGAATTATAGGTTTTTGGTTTTTTTTTTTTTGTTTGTTTGTTTTTTGTTTTTTGTTTTTTGTTTTTTTTTTTTTTTTGTTTTTGAGACAGGGTTTCTCTGTGTAGTCCTGGCTATCCTGGAACTCACTCTGTAGACCAGGCTGGCCTCGAACTCAGAAATCCACCTGCCTCTGCCTCCCAAGTGCTGGGATTAAAGGCGTGTGCCACCACCGCCCGGCGGGAATTATAGTTAAATAATTGGATGCATCTTAGAAGAGACTGACCTTTGGACTTTTAACATTGTTGAGACTGCTGTAGACTATGGGGACATTGGAATTGGATTAAATATATTTTACTTTATGCTATGTTTAGATATGGTCCCTTGGACTCATGTTTGGACAACCCTATGGAGGCCAGATTGTGGAATGTTATAGTTTGTATATGCTCAGCCCAGGGAATGGCACTATTAGAAGGTGTGGCCCTGTTGGAATGTGTGTGTCATTGTGGGTGTGAGCTTTAAACCCTCATCCTAGCTCCCTGGAAGCCAATATTCTGCTAGCAGCCTTCAGATAAAGATGTAGAACTTTAAGCTCCTCCTGCACCATACCTGCCTGGATAATGCCTTGATGATAATGGACTGAACCTTGAAACCTGTATACCAGTCCCAATTAAAGAGTTGCCTTGGTCATGGTATCTATCCACAGCAGTAAAACCCTGAGGCATGGAGTAATCAGACATAGTAGTTGACAATACATGGAGAAAATCACCTACAGTGCACTTTATTTTTTGAAGAAGAATGTCTGACAGGTAGCTATCAGATCTGGCTAAGATCTGATTACAAAAAAAAAAAAAAAAAAAAGCCAGGTAATGGAAGTCCACAGTTTATGTACATCTCATAATAACCATTTCCAAGACTGAAGTGAGTCAAACAGTGTTTATGGGATGCTGCTTCTCTCTCCATCCTTGCAGGCAGATCTCTGTGACTTTGGTGCTAATTTGTTCTACGTAGAGTGTTTCATGTCATCCAATGTAGAGTTAGATAATCTCTCTCTCTCTCTCTCTCTCTCTCTCTCTCTCTCTCTCCCTCCCTCCCTCCCTCTCCCTCTATCTGTCTGTCTGTCTCTCAAAAGAAAGAACAAGGAAATTCAACTTAGCTCCATAGAAACTGTTTTGAAAGTATGATGCATTTGTTTTTACAATGCACTTAGGTTAATGATGTGACTTTATGAAAGGTGCCTACAGTTTCAAGCTGGTTGAATTTTATGGCATGTGTAGTGTACCCCTGATATATTTTTATAGGACTTTTATGTATACTTAGAGAAAATTGTTGAAGTTTTACCTAATCTTTCTTGGTATACACACACACACACACACACACACACACACACACACACACACACAGTGGGCACCAAATCATGAGTCTTCAGGCAAAAAAGGTTTTCTGATGAGAAAATTGAAACTGTTAATGAGTCTGCATCATTGGTGTAAACTTACACATGCACTCAGGCAGATATGTAGGGAAGGAAGAGTAAATTAGTCACTATGTGGAGAGATCACACTGATTTCATAGCTCCTCCAGATATTCGAGGAAAGGGGTAAACAGAAATGACCCAGTACACCCTGTGAATATGTATGTGTCAATTAAACATAGAAATGAACTTCAAATGAGGACTAAAACGTTACTCAGATACCTGAACTATCTGATAAGATATCTACAAGCTACAAAATATTCTTGAAAAGTAGAACAATCAGTAGACATGGGGAGATTTGATTCAAGAGTTGAATTTGATTCAGTATTGTTAAGAATATTTACTCGCAAGAATCCTTCCTAGTAGGACACTTGGAGTTGAATATATACATATGGTTGGGGACCACTCTATCTATGTTGGAACCCACACTGCCAAAAGCTTGGGGGCCAAAATTGTTAGAGCCCACATTGCCCCAAGCTTTGTGGGCTAAATTGTCCCGGCTCATACTGCTGCTCCAGTCTGCAGGTCAGGGTTCAGCAAGAGAGAGAATGAGGGCAGACGAGAAGAATGGAGACCAGACAGTGTGATTCAGTCCTGTTTATTCTCAAGTCTCTCTTCTTCTCTCTTCCCAAGTCCCTTGTTCCTAGTTCAAGTCCCAAGTCTTGAGTTCCTAGTCCCTAGTGCCTCCAAGTTCCAAGTTTCCAGTCCTTCTGTCTGCCTCTCGAATTTTATAAGTCTGACTTCTCAAGTCACACCTTTAAGTCACGCCTTTAAGTCACACACGCCCAAGGGAAAATTCTGGGTATATAAAACAAGATGTTTATCAGAGTGTGCTCAGCTGTTGTAGGCTGTTGAAGACAAGTCTCTTGTCGAGGTATATGGCTCAAGATGGCTGCAAGGATGATAGCCGCCTTCATCCTTAGACAAGACTTTCCAAAGGAATGTTGAGATGCTAACTGCTCTCTTTGGACTGTCATGTGTAGAACTGTTACCCCAGCCTATCTCACCCCAAACTTCCAAGGCAGGACTATGTACAGATGGTGTCCTGGCTTCAAGGAAATTACATTTTAAAAGTGCCTACTGACTAACTCCACTTGTAGCCTCAGCCTTAACCCCTTCTTACTCTAACCCTGTCTGCTTTTATTTTGCTTCTCTCTTGAGAGTATGAGGAGATGACTCTAGGGTGGTGGTGTCTGTGTGTGTGTGCGCCAGGCTATGATGTCTGTTTTGAAAAATCAGAGGAGTAAAAAGAATTATTTCTCAGGGGAATGTGAGAAACGGATGCAGGTCAAGGAGAGCTGCTACATTAACATCAGGAAATGATTCGGTTGGGACATCAGACTGGTGCTGTGTAAACAAATAGATCTTAATTGGTGATAGGGGTTGACAAGGTAATTCTCTAAGGAAGTAGACCCACTGAACCAAGGGCAAGATGTGTGAAAGACCACTGTGTCTGCTGACATGATGAGACACAGGTTCCACAGCTGCTAGCTGATGTCACATCTGGTTCCAGTAGCAGAAAATTCTGGTGGATTTGGGGCTCTCTGTCACTGGTGCATAATCTGAAGTCAGCTGCAGTTTCACTGACGAAACCCACAAGTCAATCTTTGAGTCTCCAGATATGTGGCTCCCCAGATCTAAGGATGAAGACAAATCTGCAGCCAATGCAGGCTTGTGGAGAAGGGGAAGTGGTAGTGGGGGTGCAAGAGTCAAGGTCCCCAAGATGAGGCCTTCTCTCAGCCTTTCCAAAGACAGAAGAGACCATGTCTGTTGGGAATATCAACCATGTCCCACAAAAGTTCCTGGGCCCAGGCCAGGGTCCAGTGACAGCTACTGCAAACAGGAGCCTCCCAAACCACCCCCAGCAACCAGGTACTGAACCTCACACACAGGGTTTCAAACACCTACCTGAGTCTTCTTCATCCTCTCTCTCTGACTCATTGGACTCTTGCTGCAATTCCATGAGAAGATTATGAACACGGAAATTAAGATCAGAGTAGGGCATGTTCACACTCAAGTAGGCCTTCAGCTTTCTCAGAATGGACAGGTCTGAGGTCTGACAAAACTCCTCAGGGTATTTGTCTATCCATGTGTCCAGGAAAGAACAGAGGATGCTGGGAAGAGGGGATGGACAACACAGTCGATGGCCAGGTCTTTCCTTTTTCAACCCTCCCTTGGCTTCTGTCTACAGGGAGGACTACAAGGAAGAGATCCAGCCCTGTGCAGAGGAGTACTGTGAGCAGGGCTGTGAGGTCCTAGTGAGCAGGGAGCCTCACACACCTCATTGCCAGCCTCTAGTGGAGAACAGCTGAGCAAGCCTCCTGGCATGGCCTGGTATATGGACATAGTCTCACAGCAACACTTAGGCTCCAGACTCCCCCATCGCACCACTTGCAAGAACCATGCCCATGCAAGTCTCATCCTGCAGGCACTGCTTGGACAATAGTATGGTACTAGAATCCAGGAGAAAAACAAGAGCAAAGCACTGGCTGTTCTTTACCTTAGGATCCCAAATGACCCCACACTGGAGACCCAAGTCCTTCCTCTTGTTGCAAAGCCCACTTACCTCTTTACTTGTTCATCCTCTTTGCAATCCGGGCAGAAGTCTGCATACCTAGAGGAGACCAGAACAGATGCCACCTGTAAAATTGCAGGCCCCCACCTGAAAGACATCTAAGAGGAAGGTGGCTACCTGGACATGAGTCAAAATACAGAACCTGGAAGTTCTGTCTGCTCTCAGAATTATTAGTTCACCTGCATACAGTAGGTGTTCCAAAGATGTTTGTGCAATGAGTGAGCACAAACATTTCTATTCAGACATCTCAGTGATCACAGGTATCTTAGATTGCCCTCCATAGGTCTCCACTCTGGACACATCTATATTGGGTACTTCAATAGGAATTCTGGAAGGTTCTCTACAAATGGGAGAAGTGTTTTCACCAAGGCCTCAGAAATATTGGGCAAAAGATAGAAAGCTTCTTTAAGGTACACAGGACAGCTACATTCATTAGGGTCCCAGTTTGGACAGCACCTCCCTTGGGCCAAGCCTGGGAGATGCATTTTTCACTCCATACTTCTGGGTACAAGAAGTAGAAACAGTGCTTTCAAGACCCAACAAGAGAATCTCAGACCTCTGGCCTTGGAGGTGGGCACTCACCGTTTCAACAGGAGATCCACCACATGCTTTGTGGTAGTGAAACTTCTGTATGCATCCAGGAAGGCAGGGGCAAAGAAGCGGTCTCCACCCCGCAGGGATGGCACCAGGTGGTTCACCAGCTTTCCCACCATGTCTCCAGTGATGTCCTTTATGTCCTTTGGGGTACACTCATGCTCACCCTGAGGAGACAACACCATAGATGGTTTAAACAAACACAGGTCTGCAACATTCTCAGTGGTTATCATCACTACAAGTCTTCCTCAATCATTACAGTGTCAAACACACAGAGCAAAACTAGGGGAAACTCTGAGAATTCCAAGAGGGTACCTTGTCTGCATGGTCCTGGGCCTGGCTGTCCTGTGTCAAGTCTGTTTCCTCCTGGGCAAATGGCCAGAGGCACTGGAGGCAAGAAAATATTATGAATTTACATGTCCCTCCAAGGCCTTCACTCTCGTCTTTCTTGAGGCCTGAGCCTTGAGAATTCCAAAGATCGCAGAAGAACATCCTGCTCTCTCTAAGCTCATGGACAAGTGAGCCTGCTGGGCTATCCCTAAGCAGTTAGCTGTCTGGTTACCAGGGTTCTGCATTGTTGGGTCACTATCTGAGGAAGTTATGTCACTTCCTGGGAGTCTCTTTACTGTCCTCCTTTACACAGGGCTTTCCCTAAATGCTTGTAGGTACTCTCATACTTCCCATGTACACAGATACATGGGTGTGAACTATTCCACTGCTCCAATGGATGTCTGGATACAGGCAGCACCTCAGCTTTCACTCTGACTCCCTACAATGACATCTCTGTCCCTAAACCTAAAGTCATCCCTGCTCACAGAAGCCCACCTTAAACCTTAGCCATGGTGCCTGTGCCTGTGCCAGCCCCCAGCCCCACAGTGTCAGTGTTCTTGCATGGCAATCATCTTTCTCAGGACAAGTTCCCACCCTTGTGATCATTTTAGAGTTCAAGCCCAGAGGTGCAGCTCTCTGTAAACTGCTGGCTCAGCCACATCCACCAGCTTACAAGATGGAAGCTGGCCCCCAACACTGTTCCAGAACTGATTTGTCCTCCATTGTTTCTGTTTCAAGTTCTTGCTTGAGTCCTTGTCCTGACTGTCTCCAGTGATGACCTGTAGCCTGCAAGAAACCTTTGCCTTCCCTGAGGTGCTTTTGGTCATGGTGCTTCTCACAGCAACAGAATGAAAGCCCAACACCATAATTTCTATGTCACCATCCATGTCATCTGGCCCCAACCTCTTCTCTAGTTGCTCATCCCCTCCCTTCCTGTGAAATGAGATCATTTCTTCCTTTTTACTCACTGATTGCTTTTTGTGTGCACCAGTGGTCTCTGCTCCAAAGTCCTTTGCTTTCAAGCCATGGCCAGACCTCATTCACAGTGATTAGGGAGCCAGAGACTGATGAGGTAATACCATGGGCATGTCAGGACTTCACAAGGAGCTCTAGAGGGGCAGTTTTAGAGTTCATGAACATGGTGTTCCCCTTGTCAACATGAACTGCACTTCTCCCTTTACTCCTATTTAGATGTTCCCATGGTTTCTGTGACAGATTCCTTCAGTTCTATGAGCCTGGGCATCGCTCTACACCTTTTTTTTTTTTTTTTTTTTTTTTTTTTTTTTTTTTTTAAAGTTTGCCAGCAGGAAAAGCAGTGCAGGATAAGGCACTGGAGAGAGACCAGGAGTGAATTCCAGGAAGCTGCAACAACTTCTTTCTACAGCCCAGCTTGCCAATGGCAGCTGACCCTCACCACTGCCCCCATGTGGAGGAATTGGACATAGCAGATGACAATACAAGGAGAAAAATCACTTTCAATGCACTGTAGTTATTTTATGAACAGCATCTGATGGGTAGCTATCACTGGTTAAAAGGTTGTTACAGAAAAAAAATGAATGACCATGTAATAAAGTTTGTCATCTCACTACATCCCATAATGAACATTTCCAGGGACTGAATCTGAAGTGAGTCAGAGGCAGCTGTTCATGGGTACAAGAGACCAAATCCCCAAGATGAGACTGTATCTCGAACTTTCCAAAAACAGAGGAGTCCAGTCCAGCTGGACAGTCAATTAGGATGCTTGGACTCTGTGGAGAGGACTGAGATGTGTGAGAAAATAAAGAAGCACAGCAAGTCAAAAAGTATGAATAAGCTGGCAAAGATTTTATTGTTCACACAGGTTATATACTCTGAAAACAGGATATGGGGAGGAGTAGGAAAGGAAAGAGGGCTTTGCAGGTGGAGGAAGCTAGCTGCAGCTGTGGGATCAAGTAGATCATCAGCTGGTTCCGAATGGATAAATCTGAGGACTGGCAATAATCCTCAGGATACCTGTCCAACTATGTCTCCAGGAAGGTAGAGATGTGCTTGGGGCACTGTAGAAGCAGCAGAGTCAGAGGTCTGGTCTGTCTGCTCAGCTCTCCCATGGGCCCTCACGGAGAGCTCCCAAGTAGAGGATGATCAGACTATAAGCACATGGGCATGGTGGGAAGAGGTGTGAGATTCAAGTGAGCAGGAGACTCTGTGTACCTTATGCTCAGGCTCTGATGGAGCCTTCCTCCATCAGCTGGAAAAACCTATCTGGGATGGGCAATTCATGCCCATCCTTTAGGGAACCCTGATCTGGATACTTCAAGGTTAGGATGCACCAGAAGAGATCCAAGCACCTCTTGTACAGATGGGAATATTGCTTAGCCTGTGGTGTCAGATAATAGGGTTCCAGGTGAGAGCTTGTTTACGACATGAGGAACAGTCACACATGTCAGGACCTCAGCTCTCTAGGGCCACCTCCTCAGTAAACACTGCCTGAGCTCATCCCCTGGGTTCTAGCAACTGTCTAGGAGAACAAACGGGCTCAGATTCAGGCAGAAGCCCCTGAAAACCGGCTCAGGAGAGGCTGAGGCCTCTGGACTGGGGCACTCACTTTCAGGATATGAACAGGAAGGCAGGGTCAAAGGAGTCCCCACCCTGCAGAGATGGTTACAGATGGCTTACCAGCTTTTCCACCATGTCTGCACTGAGGTGGGACTCTCTACAGGGCCCCTTCAGGTCCTTCAGGGCACACTCATGCTCACCCTGTGGAAGATCATGAAGAGAAGGTCCAGTCAGGAAATCAGTAGCCACTTCCCAACTGACTCAATGCCACAGGATACAGAATTTCTTCTCAATTGTCAAAGTTAAACCAGCATCCTATTGGGGTTTTCTGGAATCTCAGCTGGGTGTTAGAGGGATTACTGCCCTGTGTAGTCCTTCCCTGAGTTGTCCTGTGTCACATTATGTCCTCATGGGTAGGGATTATCTGAATCAGATCAAGTTCCTTGCCTCTTGTTCATTTTAGGGTTCAATCAAGATAATTTGCTGTGGTAGTTTGAATAGGAATGGCCCCCTAGGCACACATGTTTGAATGCTTGCTCCATAGGGAGTGGCACTGTTAGGAGTGGTCTTGTTGGAGTGGGTGTGGCCTTGTTGGAGGAAGTGTGCCACCGTGAGGGCAGGCTTCGAGGTCTCCTATATGCTCAAGCTATGCCCACTATGACACACAGTCTCCTTTTACTGCCTGCTAATCAAGATGTAGAACTCTGAGTTCCTTTCTAGTACCAAGTCTGACTGCACACTGCCATGTTTCCCACCATGATGATAATGAACTAGACCTATGATAAGGTCATCCAGCCACAAATTCAAGGTGGTAAAATTCACAGTGGTAAAAGACTAAGACAGTTGCAGTTCTCAGTAAATGCTGTCTCACCCACTCATCTGCTTAGCAAGTGGAAGCTGGCCCCCAGCACTGCTTTAGAGTTGGTTCACACCAGAGACGGTTGAGTCAGTTTCCATCTAGATAGTCCTTGCAGCATGCTTTCCAAACTGAAGTCTGATGGTTTGGATACCCAGCCCTAGAAGATTGGAAACATGTGTTGACATATCTGCTCTCAAAGTCCACTGTGAACAGCTGGTGACACTGAATGGGCTGCAACAGGGAGGCTAAGCCAGAGTCCAGCCTGTAGCTTCTGTCATTTGTTTATGCATCTTATGTACATGAATGCTCTGCTCACATGTATGCCTACGCACCAGAAGAAGGCACCGGACCCCACTAAACACTATAGATGGCTGTAACACCATGTGGTTGCTGGGAAATGAACTCAGGACCTCGACAAGAGCAGAAGAGAACAGAGCAGCCAGTTCCCATAACTGCTGAGCCATCTCTTGAGCCCCTGTCAGCTTCCCCTCTCTCCCCCAAAACAGGAATTCTCTATGTGGCTCTGGCTATTCCAGAACTCTGAAACTAGCTTTGTAGACCAGGCTGGCCTCAAATTCAGAAACCCACCTGCCTTTGCCTCCCTAGTGCTGGAATTAAAGCTGTGCAGTCAAATGCCTTGCTCCGCCAGCTTCCTTTAAAAGCATGTTTCTGCTTTGAAAATAAAGCACCATGAGCACACACCTTTGCAGAACTTGGGGGAGTAAAACCTGGGTCTCACGGGGTGTGGCTCACTCACTCTGAGGACGAAACTCCTCTGTGGTCTCAGCATTAGTGCACACTGCAGTAGGCGCCTTCTCTAGAGTCTCTTCAGTAAGGAGAAAATGCCAACTGGCTTCTCCTTTGGCAAATGAGCTGACAAAAAGCAGGCAGAAGTAAATGTTGACATGTTGGAAATGACATTGGTCGTGCTGGTGCCCATACAGCATGGAGAAGAGCCACACCACCACTGCCCTGCCAGCAGCGTCTATAGTGAACAAAGATCCTGAGGTTCCCTGTGTTTAAAGTGACCATGTGACGCAATGTTTTCCAGCCCATTGTCTCCTTACAACCATGAGGGTTTTGGAAGAATGTTGTTTTCCTTATGAGTGATGCTGTGATTCCCTGGGGGGCCTCACACATGCTAGGCAAGTGTCCTGTCACAGAGCTGCACCATGCCAGTCATTTCACTGTTGGAAACATCCTGGATTTTCCTGGAAATTATCTAGTCATGCAGTCATGTCACCACCTTCTGTTTTTTGATGTCCCCACTTCTCTAATCCTTCCATGCCCAGAGTCCCATCTTTACTCTGTGTTCTCGGTGGTTCCTGCCGCAGAGTTATTCACTGCTGACTCCTTGACAGCCCACCCACTCAGTCTGACATTCTTGGCCAATGGTTTAGTATTGTCTGCAAATGTGTTGGAACCTCACAAGTACTTTAGAACCATGGACAGAGGACAGCATCCAAATCCCAGGGAGGACTCTGGGCCCTCCACCTATGTGCACCCTGCACAGTTTCGTCGCCATTCCTCTGCAGCGTTCTAATGGCTGCTGCTGCAGACTCCTCCAGTTCTACATACCCAGAGATCTCTGATGTCCCCTCCTTTATCCTGAAAGTTTGCCGGCAGAAAAAGCAGGTCAGGGAAAGACACTGGCAAGAGAACCAGAGAGGAAGCCTGGAGCAGGCAGTAGGTCCTCAGCACTTCCCCCATGTGGAGGAATAGAATATTACAGAGAACACCAGAGGAAAATTCACCTTCAGAGATTTTATGAAGAGAGTCTCCAAAGTCCAGATTTCATGGGATAAGAGCTAGTTCTGAAAAAAAGCAGTGACTGGGTAGTGAGTGTCTGTGCTCTATGTGCATCTCATAATAACCTTTCCCAGTGACTGAGTCTGAAGTGAGCCAGAGGCAGCTGTCAGGGGTGCCACTTCACTCTCCATCCTTGCAGGCACCATGCTGGCCCATATGCTCCTCAGGACACAGACCTTCAGGTGTCCCAGACAGACAGAGAGACTGGCAGAACTGCCTTCTCTGAGTGAACCTGCACTTTGAGCCTCCTTCTCTGAACTGGGACTGTGATGCTGCCTCAGCTGCAGGCCCTGCTGCCTGAAAATCTACATTTAAGTACACTAAAGGTACTTTTAAGGCAGTGTGAACACACCAGCATTAACGACAGAAAATCACCAGAAACACCATATGTCACTTGCAAATGCAAAAGGACTATAAAGTGACTTAAGTTGCCTGAGATGAGGACTTTGTTCAGTTTGACATAAGTGGAATGAGATACCTTTCCCTGTCTGAAAAACAGCCAGCATCAACTAGACCAGCTGGTGTACCATGAAGAATGAGAAACAGTAACCCACATTCATTGTAGACTTCAAAATAAAAATATATAGTCTCTGTGAAAACTGTGGCAGGATTTTTGCTGTACAATATATTTAAATATTAGTGCCAGTGAGGGCTTATCTTTGGACAGGGGAATGGGAGGCAGAGCTAAGAGTTGGAGAGTGAGCGTGAGCATCTCCAGAGATGGAAAATGAGAAGGAACTAAGATGGAGGACAGACAGGAAGAAGATCCTGATCCTGTGTGGTCTTAAATAGCCACAGGTAGTTATATCATCTAGGGATAGAATAATTGGGATAACTTCTCTAATCTAGGTGGGCAGCTTGTATCATTATCAACTGGCCCTGAATTTATTGTATGGGCATCTTGTGAATTGAGAATTCATTGATATATAAATCTGACTGGGTAACTGTAAGCTGCAAGAGTTTTGATTTTATAGGGTTACTGGGTATTGTGATGTCTAACCACGAGGTGGGCAGTCATGAAATTGGGCTTGTGTGGCAGCAACCCAGGCAAGAAAAATTAGCCAGTCTGGTGGAAACATCTCTGGAGAGAAAGTGCCAGAGAGCCTACCAAGATGAGAACACCCCCTTAGAAGGTTACTGGAATGTAGGCTGTCACCAGCCGCACTCCATTGCAGTCCCTGGAGCTCAATCCTTGCCCAATCTATCCATTTGAGAGACTGGTTGAATTCCACCACAGCTATGTTCTTTCCCTTTGGCCTACCTGAGTCACTGTGAATTCTAAAACATCAGACAATCTTAGTTTAAAATCAACAGATGAAACAACTCCTGAGCGCAAAATCAACCATCCTAAAAAGTCATTGACTATTCTATGTTGGAAATCTGGTGGCACAAGCTGGCACCAGGCCTGACACTTCAGGGTCTAAATCCTGCCTCCTCTCATTCCACATCCTGTGGTCAAAAAGGCCATTCCTTCTTCCTGCATCCCCTATTCCTTTCTCAGACCTGGAAGACCTGCCTCCTCCTTTTCTCACAACAATTGGCTTCTTGTCATTTTATTACCCAATCAATTAAATAGGGGGAAATTCTGCTACAGTAGGCCACTGCTATTCCAGTTGCAATATATAAATACTTGAGTAAATCTGGGAAACCGACACAGACCACATAGGAATCCTCATGAGTTCCATGCCTGTTTCACCTCAGTACAATTACTTTGTGCTAAAAAGCAGGAAGCCTGTGTATCCCGGTTGAGAGGCACTTCCACCTGTCGTCCTCCCAGGTAAACACTTTCCAGCCCAACTTCCATCAAGCTGCAAAGCCTGTAGCTGCTCCACCCACCCAACACTCTGTCTTCCTTTGCTTTCTTCTACCCTACTCAGTTCTGCATGCTTCTAGTTCAATGTCACTGTAGATCTGAGTGCATTCAGAAAATTCCGGAGCTTGGTGATATGCACCTGTGAGTCCCGGGGTGGAGTTTCTGAGGAGGGTCCACTGATGAGGGAATGCACACACTGGATATGGACAGCACTATCCTATGGGTGTGGACAGAATCACAGAAGAAAGTCAGCTAAGCTCCCTGATTCTCTTCTTGGTGGGGTGTGACCTGCTCAACACCTCCTAGTCTTTCTCTCCTTCCCTTCTCTCTAACTTCCCTCAACCTCCTGAAACTAAACCAGAAACCCCCGTCATAGACACCTGGTCAATTGGACCTCAAAGCGCATGACCTTGGCCATGAGGACCCCAGCAAATGGTGAGCAGCCTCAACTTTTTCTTTTTCTGCACCACTTTCAGGCATTCACTCAGCCTCTGCCAAACAACTGGCTTTTTGCCTCTTTCCCTCTAGGATAATATCTCCACTTAACCTCTTATCAAACCAGTGTAGTCTGTCTGAGTATAAGTCTGTGCCCTGTCCACACATGCTGAATGAACACCACAACAATTTAGGGAGTAAAACAAATGCTAACAATTTATTTAAACTAACAATAACATGAATCATTGAAAAAAATCACAAGAGTAAAAAGGCTATTTCTAAGGGAGATGTGAGAGCTGGATGCAGGGTAGGGAGAGCTGTTTCACTGTAATCAGGAAGTGATTCAGTTGGATACTGTCTGAACACAGAGACCCTTATTGGTGATAGGGGGTGACAGGGTCATTCGCTAAGGAGGTAGACCCACTGCACAAAGGCAAGATGTTCAAAGACCACTGTGTCTGATGACATGGTGAGACACAGGTTCCACAGCTGCTAGCAGGTTGTTGGGCTGACTGCTAGTTCTAATGGCAGAACATTCTGGTGGATTTGGGGCTCTCTGTCTCTGGTGAACAAGCTGGTTCTGGCTGTAGTTTCACTGATGGAAAAGAAACTTCAATCTCTGAATCTCCAGATGTGTGACTCCCCGGATCTGAGGATGAAGACAATTCTGAAGCAAATGCAGGCTTGTGGAGAAGTGGTGGTGGGATGCAAGAGACAAGATAGCGAACATGAGATCTTCTCTCAGCCTTTCCAAAGAAAGAGAAGACCATGTTATCTTGACTGTGTCCTATAAAAGGTCATGTGCCCAGGCCAGGGTCGAGTGACACCTCCTGCAAAAGGGAGAATCTCAAGCCTTCCCCAGCACACCAGGTACTGAACCTCATACACAGGGTTTCAAACACCTACCTGAGTCTTCTTCATTGGCTCTCTCTGACTCCTTGCAAATCCACGAGAAGCAGATGGACACGAAGATTCAGATCAGAGTAGGGCATGTTCACAATCAGGTAGGCCTTTAGCTTTCTCAGAATAGACAGGTCTGAGGTCTGACAAAACTCCTCAGGGTATTTGTCTATCCATATGTCAAGGAAAGTACAGAGCATTCTGGGGAGAGGGGATGGACAACACAGTCAATGGCCAGGCCTTTCCTCCTCCAACCCTCCCTTGGCTTCTGCCTACAGGGAGGACTACAAGGAAGAGATCCAGCCCTGTGCAGAGGAATGCTGTGAGCAGGGCTGTGAGGTCCTAGTGAGCAGGGAGCCTCACACACCTCATTGCCAGCCTCTAGTGGAGAACAGCTGAGCAAGCCTCCTGGCATGGCCTGGTATATGGAGAGACTCATAGTGACACTTAGGCTCCAGACTCCCCCATCTCACCACTTGCAAGAATCATGCCCATGCAATTCTCATCCTGCAGGCACTGCTTGGACAACAGTATGGTACTAGAATCCAGGAGAAGAATGAGAGCAAAGCATTGGCTGTTCCTTACCTTAGGATCCCAAACAATCCCACACTGGAGACCCCAATTCTTCCTCTTGTTGCAAAGCCCACTTACCTCTTTACTTGTTCATCCTCTTTGCAATCTGGGCGGAAATATGCATACCTAGAGGGGACCAGAACAGATGTCACCTGTAAAATCACAGGCCTCCACCTAAAAGTCATCTAAGAGGAAGGTGGCTGCCTGGACATGAATCAAAATACAGAACCTGGAAGTTCTGTCTGCTCTCAGAATTATTAGTTCACCTGCATACAGTAGGTGCTCCAAAGATGTTTGTGCAATGAGTGAGCACAAACATCTCTATTCAGACATCTCAGTAGTCACAGGTCTCTCAGATTGCCCTCCATAGGTCTCCACTCTGGACACATCTATATTGGGTACTTCAATAGGAATTCTGGAACATTCTCTACAAATAAAAGAAGTGCTTCCACCTAGGCCTCAGAAATATTGGGCAAAAGATAGAAAGCTTCTTTAAGGTACAGAGGACAGCTACATTCATTAGGGTCCCAGTTTGGATAGCACCTCCCTTGGGCGAAGCCTGGGGGAAGCATTTTTCACTCCATACCTCTGGGTACAAGAAGTAGAAACAGTGCTTTCAAGACCCAACAAGAGAATCTCAGACCTCTGGCCTTGGAGGTGGGCACTCACCGTTTCAACAGGAGATCCACCACATGCCGTGTGGTAGTGAAACTTCTGTAGAAGTACAGGAAGTCGGTGGCAAAGCAGGGGTCTCCGTCCAGCAGGGATGGTACCAGGTGGTTCACCAGCTTTTTCACCATGTCTGCTGTGATGCGAGACTCTTTACAGGCCTCTTTCATGTTCTTTGAGGTACACTCATGTTCACCCTGAAGTGACAACATGGTAGATGGTTTAAACAAACACAGGTCTGCAACATTCTCAGTGGTTATCATCACTACAAGTCTTCCTCAATCATTACAGTGTCAAACACACAGAGCAAAACTAGGGGAAACTCTGAGAGTTCTGAGAGGGTACCTTGTCTGCATGGTCCTGTGCCTGGCTGTCCTGTGTCAAGTCTGTTTCCTCCTGGGCAAATGGCCAGAGGCATTGGAGGCAAGAAAAAATCATGAATTTCCAGATCCCTCCATGGTCCTCGCTCTTATCTTTCTTGAGACCTGAGTCTCCAGTCGTCCAACAACAGCAAAGAGAACATCCTGCTCTCTCTAAGCTCATGGACAAGTGAGCCTGCTGGGCTATCCCTAAGCAGTTGGCTGTCTGGTTACCAGGGTTCTGTATTGTTGGGTCACTGTCTGGGAAAGTGATGTCACTTCCTGGGAGTCTCTTTACTGTACCCCTCCACACAGGGTTTTCCCTAAATGCTTGTAGGTACCCTCATATTTCCCATGTACAGATACATGGGTGTGAACCATTCCACTGCTCCAAGGGATGTCTGGATACAGGCAGCACCTGCTGGTTATAGGCAGCACCTCAGCTTTGCACTCTGAGTCCCTACAATGACATCTCTATCCCTACTCCTAAATCATCCCTGCTCATGGAGGCCCACCTTAAACCCTAGCCATGGTGCCTGTGACAGCCCCCCAGCCCCACAGTGTCAGTGTTCTTGCATGGCAATCATCTTTCTCAGGACAAGTTCCCACCCTTGTGATCATTTTAGAGTTCAAGCCCAGAGGTGCAGCTCTCTGTAAACTGCTGGCTCAGCCACATCCACCAGCTTACAAGATGGAAGCTGGCCCCCAACACTGTTCCAGAACTGATTTGTCCTCCATTGTTTCTGTTTCAAGTTCTTGCTTGAGTCCTTGTCCTGACTTTCTCCAGTGATGACCTGTAGCCTGCAAGAAACCTTTGCCTTCCCTGAGGTGCTTTTGGTCATGGTGCTTCTCACAGCAACAGAATGAAAGCCCAACACCATAATTTCTATGTCACCATCCATGTCATCTGGCAGACAACCTTTTCTCTAGTTGCTCATCCCCTCCCTTCCTGTGAAATGAGATCATTTCTTCCTTTTTACTCACTGATTGCTTTTTGTGTGCACCAGTGGTCTCTGCTCCAAAGTCCTTTGCTTTCAAGCCATGGCCAGACCTCACTCACAGTGATTAGCAAGCCAGTGACTAAGGAGTTAATTCCATGGGCATGTCAGGACTTCACAAGGAGATTGTTCCCCTTATTCTGCATCCTTACCAGTCACTTGTGTTATTGGTCTTAGCCATTCTGACAGGTGTAAGATGAAATCCTGAAGGAAATTTGATTTTGTAAGAGTAGATTACATTTCCCTAATGGCTAAGGATGTTGAACATTTCGTTAAGTGTTTTTCACCAATTAGAGTTTCTTCTATAGATCTTCTTAGGGTGGGAAAATAGGCTAGACATTGCAGGTGGACTGGGGCAGGTAGGGACAGAAAGGGAAGATCAAATGTGGACAGGGAGAAAAGACAGGGTTGAGGGAAAGAATTTGGAAAGAGACAGGGGCATCTAAAAGATGATATGGAAGCCTAATGCAATGGAAACTTCCTAAAATATATGAAAATGATCCTAATGAGGTCTCCTAATAATGAGGAATACTGAGTCCCAACTGTCTAACTCTTGTCACCAAATGAAGTTTCCAATAGCAGGATTGGGTTGCATTTAATTGATTTGTTGGCCAAGAGGGTCCCATGGAAATCCCCAAACAATGTAGGTTGTTGCTAAGACAATGAGCTGCTCTCTGCAAACTGACATTGGGGCCTCATTACTGAGAACAATACATACAGAACTCATTGAACATGGAGAAGTCAAGATGGTGGCTACATGGAGCTTCACTCCCACATCCTAGTGTCTTCGATACAGGAAGGTATTCTGCAGGTTACCAAAAGAGAAACAGAAAACACCAACCAGACACAAAACCTTTGACCTACAGTCTGTTCTGCCTTAAAGATATGCTAGAGTAACAGCGGTACAGACTTGTGGGAATAGCCAAACAATGTCTGACTGATTTATTGCCCAGTCCACAAGATGGAATTCATGCCCAACACTGTGTGGCTGCCCAAGATCCAGAGACTAGATAGCCCAGGAGACCTAGGGTAAAACCTAACACTACCGGTCTAAAGAAAAGCTATCAATAAAATGACTCCTAGTAAGATTCCTATATGCTCATAGATCAGTGCCTTACTCAGTCATCATCAGGAAAGCTTCCTTCCAAAACAGACAGGAAAAAAAAAAAACAAGACCCACAGCCAGGCATTATGCAGAGAGAAAGAGAGTTCTTGAAATGGCAGCGCTAAATGGGGTACCTTCATCAAATTTCTCTTCTCCAAGTTCAGGACCACTGCATAAGAGGATTGCAAAGAGTATAGGGATGGAGAACAGCAGAAGAACAAGGCCTTCTGAATCAAATAGGCAGGCTCACATGAACTCACAGAGACTGAAGCAGCAGGCACAAGCCCTGGACAGGTCTGCACCAGGTCCTTTGCATATATATATTAGCTTTCAGCTTAGTGTTTTTATGGGACTCCTAAGTATAGGAATGAGTGCGTCTTCGACTTGTTCCTGCTCTTCGGAATCTTCGGTATCCTTGTCCAACTTTGATATTTTTCTTTTCTTTTATTATATTTTGTCACGTTTGAGAGACAGAAAGAGAGTGGATCTGAGGAGGAGGGAGGTGAGGAGGAACTGGGATAATAGAGGGAAAGGAAACTGATATCATGATATATTGCATGAGAAATGGATGTATTTTCAATAAAAAGAAAAAAGTAAAACTAAGTCAAGTAAATCCTCTTTGAAGGTTTATGTATGCTTATTTATTTACTTATTTATGTGTCTGTGATTGTCTTTAGGTGTGTCTTTTTACTGTATGCATCAAGGGCCGGTGAAGACTCCAAAAAGGCATCAGATCCTTAGGAAGTGGAGTTACAAATGATTGTGAGCCACCATGTGGCTGCTGGGAATTGAACCTAGTTCTTTCCAAGAGCTGCTGTGCTGTTAGACACTGAGCCATCTCTCTAGCCTTCAATAAAAGAAAATCTTATACACATAAAATCTACAATTACTCCAGGTTCTCTAGAGCATCGTGTTTGCTCCTCTGTCTTATGCATTCATCAGTTTCAAGGGTTGGTTTTCAAACTCCTTAAAAGAACAAGAAATAACAAAATACTGTTCCCCTCTGTATCCCCTGGTTCCTATATCCCCTTTGTTTAACCAATCACGAGAAAACAAGTATTCAGAAGAACAGGTTGTACTGTGTGACACACCTGTGCAGGATGTGGGCAGATCAATTTCTTGATGCTATTTCCTAAACAATAACATATAACAACTGTTTACATTACAGTGAATAACTGATCCTGAGGTATTAAAAAATGTCTATTCATCCCAACTAAGTTTCCAAAGACCAAAGAAAGGATTCCATCCAAGTCTAAGCAGCTGAACCAGTCAGTTTGGTATAGGAACTTTAGTGTTACTTACAGGAGCATAAATGACCTCAAGGTCCCACGTCAGCATGGGTCGTGACTTATGAAAGCCACCTCACTGAATCGCATACTCAGTCAGCATTCTTCCTTTTATACCCATGACACCTGCAACTGAGAGGGAGCTACCAGGAGCGGGAGTTGAATTCAGGTGAGAGTCCCACCTTTCTAAGATGTGATATTAATACCCTCCTTATGATTCCCACAGGCCCAACTTTTACATTACCACCTTTGCTTATTTTGTTGCCATTATTATAAGGTCAAAATTCATGCTTCCTTGTGTCTGTGGGTCGTTCATACCCAGAGAAGATGCTTCATTACATCAACTGAATGTTGGCATCTTATTAGATATTATAATCAATCTAGAGGTGACTTAACATATACAGGAAGTTATACATAGATTATATGAAAATAGTACATTCTTTTTGTAAAGGACTTGAACATCTTCAGGTATGAGTAGCTACACGGTTGAAAGGGTATAGAACCAGTCTTCCAGGGACACTACGGGATGTCTACGTATTTTGGACCACCTGTGATGATTTAAGTGTCTACATGATACCTGGGAGAGAACTAGCTGTTGATGCTCACAAGAAACCTCAATTTAGGTGTGTGTGGAAAAGCTGAGGGGAAAGGGTCTTCCAAATTCCATTCTAGATTCAATGTTCTTCTGATGACATATTTTATAACAGATATAAGTACATTTTTTTTGTCTTGCAAGGTTAACATTAACAAAGTATACTTTTTTTTTTTAAAAAAGAATTCTTCACCATTAGCTTTTAAAGAGAATAATATTGTACAAATGTCACACTGCAGTGTTGGCATTTTCAACAACTTAAGAATTCAAGGTGGCCTCAAGGACTCCTACAATTCAGAGACAGCTGAGTTTAAAGGATGCCAGCACATTTAACATGTGGAAATATCCCTGTAAGTCCAGTTTAATGGTCTGCTACTCTGAACATTTAATATCTGATTTCTTAAGGGCATAACATTTTAAAACCAGATTTAGAACAAAGATCTCATTAAACATTATCTGGTTAACATTCTCAAAGCAAATCAAATAAAGTGGGAAATGTCTGAGGATATAAAGCTATCTCCTGGAACTAGGAGGACACCTGGTGGCCAATACTATTAAATATTTTTAAAAGAGATTTTTCTTTTTGGCCTGATTCAGTAAATACAGTTACTGGTTCCATTCTAACTAGCTGGTTTATAAGCAGGGATTATAAAGTAACACAAAGCATTAACTCCATTTAGAAGGAGCAACCAGAACAGAAACAAACAGGGAGCTAGTTAACACAGATTATACTCAAGAAATCCGGTGTTGTTTAAAAACAAAACAAACAAAATCAAGAAATTAAAGTGTAGAAGGAAAGGCTGGGGACATAGTTCAATGGCAGAGAACACACTTAACATGCCTGAGGCCAAGAGGCCTATCCCAAGTGCCAGGGGACAACAGACAGACAGACAGACAGACAGACAGACAGACAGACAGACAAGTGGTGCCAGAGCACTGCCCATCCCACATTCTTAAGTACCACATCCCAGTCTTCCTTGAGAGGGTGTCTGCCTGCCCTTTTCATACACTTCAGGGTAGATTTGGATCCAAATTTCTTTAATCTTCACTTCTGTCATGGAAGGTCAATCGGAATTAGACCCACTTTGGAAGTGGAACTTTCTTTTATCTATTGGATGAGAAACAATTTCCTTCTGCAGGTTGCTTGTCAGCCTGGAGCTGCAGACTGTCAGACCATAAGAACAGTAGTACATCCAAGAAAAAGAGTTCTGAGAGGAAGCCGGCTATAAGAAATGGCTGAAGTCTTACCACAGGATCTGAGCACCAGAACCCAGTCACACTACCTCTGAACATCCAGTAGAAACAATTGGTACTGCAGTAAAAGTAAATGAATTAATAAAAACAAAAGCAAGAGCAAAAGGAAGAGTGAGAAAACATCAGTTAATGGGAAACTGTTTTCAACTTTTATATGTAAATATATAGCCATGCATACAAGTATATGAACATTTATACAAATATGTAATAAAATGTACTTAAAGATAGTTATAAAACTGACAAATAAATTCTGAAATGTTTTTCTCAAGAATGAAAGTCACCCTGTCTAGCTCTGGGCTTGTTCTTCAGTCTGGAGGACCTCACGGGAACCAAAGAGCATCCTACTTCCCCTTGGAAACCTTCCAGGTCCCCAAAACTAACCAGCTTGGAACCCTACCTCACCAATCCCATCCCAGTTTGATCCTCCCACCATCCCCGTTGGGTCTGCCTAGGACACAGCCTGCAGAGGTGAGTTGTGTTTGATCCCCTGAGCTCCATTGTCTAACTCTGGTCTTGCTCTTCAGTTCTGAGAAGCCATGCAGAACCCCAAGAAAGAAAGAACCCCACTGATTCCCTGTGAAACCATTGGAGGCCCCAAGACTAAACAGCTTGAAATTCTGCTCCACCAATTCCTTCCCACCCCAGTCTGCCAGAAACAGCCCACAGAGGTGATTTGCCAGGCATTCCCTGAGTTCCTATCTAACTCTGATGTCATCTTTTGGTCCTGAGGACCCTTGCAAGATCCCAAGAGCCTCTTACTACCCCACAGAGGCCTGAGAAGACCCCCAATAATTAATAGCTTGAAACAGTATTCCACCAATCCCTTGCCAGTAGGGTCTGCTTGAAGCACAACCAACAGAGTCTTCTGACCTCCATTGTCTGGCTCAGGGCTACCTCCTCATTCCTGAAAAGTCCTGCTCCTATCAGGATTATCCAGCCAACACCAGGAAAAACCAGATGCCTAAAAGACAGCTTATGAACAAAATCAACAAGACCCAATATGGCACCACCAGAGCCCAGCTATCCTGCTAAAACAAACCTTGGATATCCTAATGAAACTGAAGCACAAAAAGAGGAGTTTAAACCAATATTATAAAGGTGATAGACCTTTTAGGGGACATGAATAAATCTCTTAAGGAAATGCAGAAAAAATACATTCAAACAGAGGCATTAAAAGAGGAAGCAAATAAATATAAAGAAACACAGGATGATAAGTCAAACAGGTGAAGGATATGAATAAAATGGTCTATGACCTGAAAATGAAAAAGAAGCAATAAAGAAAACACACATTGAGGCAATCTTGAAAATAGAAAACCTAGGAAAAAGAAGAGGAACTACAGATATAAGAATCACCAACAAAATACAATAGATGGAAGACAGAACTTTAGGCGTAAAAAATAAGATGGAAGAAATCAATATACCAGTCAAAGAAAATGAAAAAAATATAAAAAGTTCATGACACCAAACATCCAGAAAAGTTGGGACACCATGAAACAGACTGAACCCAAGAATAACAGGAATAGAAGAAGGGGAAGATTCCCAGCTTAAAGGCCAAGAAAACATCGTCAGCAAAATCATAGGAGAATTTTTCCCTAACCTAAAGGAAGAGATGCCTATAAATGTAAAAGATACTTACAGAATACCAAGCAGATTGGACCAGAGAAGAAATCCTCCCACCATATAATAATCAAAACACAAAATATACAGAACAAAGAAAGAATTTTAAAAGCTGCAAATAAAAAAGGCCAAATAACATATAAAGGCAGACCTATCAGAATTACACCTGATTTCTCATCTGAGACTCTAAAAGCTAGAAGGGCCTAGGCAGAGGTCTTTCAGACCCTAACAAACCACAGATGTCAGCCTAGACTACTATAACCTTAGCAAAACTCTCACTCACCACAGATAGAGAAACCAAGATATTGCATAACAAAACTAAATTTAAACAATACTGTTCCACTAACCCAGCCCTACAGAGGATACTAGAAGGAAAACTCCAATCTAGTGAGGCTAACTACACTCAAGAAAACACAAGAAATTAATAATTTCACACAATTAAAACCAACAGAAAGGAAACACACACACACCACCACCACCAACAACAACAACATGAAAATAACAGGAAATAACAATCATTGGTCATTAATATCACTCAATATCAATAAACCCAATTCCCTAGTAAAAAGAGTCAAGCTAAAAGAATGGCTGTGTGAACATTCTGTTGTACACAAGAAACACATAGCAGCAACAAAGATAATTATTATCTCAGTATAAAGGGCTGAAAAAAAAAAAAAGGTTTTCCAAGCAACTGGATCCAAGAAACAAGCTGGAGTAACCATTCTAATATCTAATTAAATCGACTTTCAACCAACAATAATCCAAAGAGACAGGGAAGAAGAGTTTATACTCATCAAAGAAAAAATTCACCAAGAAGACATCTCAATACAAAACATCTATGTCCCGAATGATGACACCCACATTTGTAAAATAAACATTACTAAAGCTTAAATCACACATCAAGCAGCACACATTAATAGTGACAGACTTCAACACCCCACTCTTACCAACGAACTGGTCATAGAGATAGAAACTTGTAGCAGGAAATATTAAAAACAAGAGGGACAGACAGGCTTCCTGCTCTACTGCCGCCAACTCCCTACCCCAGGGTGGTCCTGTTGCCTCTGTCTCTAACTCCCACAGTGACCAGTCACGGTATTCCCAGCTCTGGTTCGCTTGTCTCTGGAGACACTAGCTCCTTCATAGCCACAACCTCCTAGATTGGCAGTCCCACGTTCCAGTAACCCAGTAAAACAAAACTCTAGAAGCTTATAGTTAACCAGTCAGCTTTATATAACAATAAATTCTTAATTCACAAGATGCCCACACAATAATTTCACAGCCAAATGATAATAACACAAGCTGCTCACACAGATTAGACAAGTTATCCCAATTATTCTATCCCTATATTAAAAATATATCTACCTGTGGCTATTAAAGCCACGCTGGTCCTGAATCACACTGCTTGTCACCTTCCATCTTGCTCTCCTCTCTCTCTCTCTCTCTCTCTCTCTCTCTCTCTCTCTCTCTCTCTCTCTCTCTCTGCAACTCTTAGCTCCACCTCCCTTTTCCCTGTCTAATCGCAGGCCTCCTGCTACACTAATATTTAAATAGATTGAACAGGGAAAATCCTCCCATAGAAACTAACACACAAATAACAAAACTAACAGAAGTTATGATTCAAATAGGCCTAACAGATATCTACAGAGCATTTTACCCAAAAGAATATACCCCTTTTTTAGCTCCTCATGGAACCTTGTCCAAAATTGACCATATGATCAATTATAAAGCAAGCCTCTACAGATATAAGAAGATTGAGCAAACCCTATGCATCTTATCAGATTACCATAGATTAAAGCTGAACTTCAAAAACAACAGAAAATCTAAATATTCATGGATATTGAACAACTCTGCTCAGAGATCACTGGGTCATGGAAGAAACAAAGAAAAAAATTAAAGACTCTGTAGAATTCAATGAAAATAAGGGCACAACATGCCCAAATTTAAGGAACACTTGAAAGTAGTACCTAGAAGAAAGTTCATAGTGCTAAGTGCCCTCATAAAAAAAACTTGAAGAGTCCTCATACTAATGAATTAAATGTATATATGATAGCTTTAGAAAAAAGGAAGAAGAAGCAAAAACACCAAAGAGTTGTAGATGGCAGGAAATAGTCAAACTCAGGGCTGAAATAAATGAATTATAAACAAGAAACACAATACAAAAGAATCAATGAAACCAAGGGCTGGTTCTTTGAGAAAATCAATTACAGTGACAAACTCTTAGCCAAACTAACTAAAAGGCAAAGTGACAGTACCCAAATTATCAAAATCATAAATGAAAAGGAAGACATAACAATGGACACTGAAGAAATTCAAAGAATCATTAGGTCCTACTGCAAAAGGCTGTACTCCACAAAATTGCAAATTTTAAATGAAATGGATGATTTTATAGACAAATGCCAGTAATCAAAGCTAAATCAAGATCAGGTGAACTGTCTTTATAGTCCTATAACCCCTAAGGAAACAGAAGTAGTCATTAAAACTCTCTCAACAACAACAAAAACAAAAAAGGCCCAGAGTCAGATGGTTTTAGTGCAGAATTCTACCAAACTTTCAAACAGCTAATGCCAATACTCCTCAAAGTATTCCACAAAATAAAAACAGAAAGAACAGTGCCAAACTTATACTATGAGGCCACAGTCATGGTGATACCTAAACCACACAAAGACTCAACACAGAAAGAGAATTTAAAACCAACTTCCCTTATGAACATTGATGCAAATATATTCAATAAAATACTCACAAAACAAATGCAAGAACACATCAAATAACACATTAATAAATAGGACCTCATGAAACTGAAAAGCTTTTGTAATTAGGACAAAACAATAACCTACAGATTAAGAATAGATCTTCACTAATCCTATATCTGACAGAAGGCTAGTATCCAAAATATTTAAAGAACTCAAGAAGTTAGACACCAACAATCCAAATAACCCAATCAAAAATATGGGGTACAGAGCTAAACATAAAATTCTCAACAGGGGAATCTGTAATGGTCAAGAAGCACCTAAAATAATTTACAAAATCCTTAGTGATTAAAGAAATGCAAATCAAAACAACTCTAAGATTCAACCTTATACCCATCAGAATAGCTAAGATTAAAGACAACATAAGTTGTGGAGCAAAGAGAACACTCCTTTATTGCTGGTGGGAGTGCAAACTTGTACAACCACTCTGGAAATCAATTTGGCAGTTTCTCAAAAAACTGGGAATAGTTTTTCCTCAAGACCCAGCTATACCACTCCTGGGCATATACCTAAAGATGCCCCACCATCCAACAAAGACACGTGCTCAACTATTTTCATAGCAGCTTTATTTGTAATAGACAGAGACTGGAAACAACCTAAACACCCCTCAACTGAAGAATGGATAAAGAAAATGTGGCTCATTTAAACAATGGAATACTACTCAGCCATTAAAATCAAGGACATCATAAATTTTGCAGGTTATGTGGATGGAACTAGAAAATATCATCATAAGTGATGTAACCCACACCCAAAAAAACAAGCATGGTATGTACTCATTATGTGTAGATATTAGCCATAAACCACAGGATAATTCAGCTATAATCAACAGACCCAAAGAAACCAAATAACAAGGAGTGCCCAATGGAAGATAGTTGAATCTTCCTCAGAAGGGGAAACAAAATGAACGTTGAAAGTCTATGGAAGGAGGGAAGAGGGTGGAAGAGAGCATGGGAAAGGGTGAGGGGTGGGAGGGTTGATATCATATTTGGGGAAAGCAGGAGAGAAGGAAAATTGGAGGTGGGGGTAAGCTCTAGGACATGCCAGATACCTGGGATGGGGGAAGGACCCAGAGGTTCTACGGAGGGAACTCTAGCTGAGACTCCTAGCATAGAGTCTATGGATCCTGAAGTGACCACTTCCTACAGCCAGGCAGGACTCCCAGTGGAGGAATAAAAACAGCAACCCACCCACAAAATCTTAGACACAAAATGTGTCCTGTCCACACAATGTGCAGGGACAAAGACAGAGCAGAGACTAAGGGAATGGCTCACCAATGACTGCACCAGATTAAGACCCATCCCATGGGCAAGAACCAATCCTTGAGATTATTAATGATACTGTTATAGTTGCAGACAGAACCTACCATAACTGCCCTCTGAGAGGCTCCACCCAGCAGCCAATGGAAAGAGATGCAGAGACTCATACTCCAAACATTAGATGGAACACGGGAGTCTTGTAGAAGAGTAGGCAGAAGGCTTGAGAGATCCAAAGAGGACGGGGAATCCACAGGAAAACCAAGAGTCAACTAACCTGGACCCTTTGGTTGGACTGAATCACCAGCGAAAGTGCAAGCATGGGCTGGGTCTAGATCCCCTGCACATAAGTAGCAGATGAGCAGCTTGGTCTTCAGGCTGGTCCCCCAACAACTAGAGTGGGACTGCCCCTGAGCCTCTTGCCTGTCTGCCTGTGGATCTTACACCCCTAAATGGACAGCCTTGTCTGGCTGCAGTGGGAGAGTATTCATCTAGTCCACAGAGACTGAAGTATGTGGGGGTGGGGGGGGGGGTTGAGGAGGGTGTAGGAGGTGTTAGTTAAGGGGATTGTATCCAGAGGAAGGCTTCCTCTTTTTAAAAGAGAAGGGGAATGTGGAAGGGGGGAGGACTTGCATGAGAGGGTACTGGGAAGAGAGGGATGCTATTGGGATTTAAAGTGAATAAATAAATAAATTTAAGGAAAAAAAGGATGAAAGTCACCCTGCATTGTTCATAAATGTGATAGCTTGCTACTCCTGACAGGCATCATAATTGACATTTGTTGGACACTTTGAGCATTTAATTGGTTAGCAACTCTTCTATCAATCAACAATTCTGCAATTATTCATGCCTTCTTGAAAGTCTGCCACATTATTCCCTTAACGTTACAGGTGGTTGAAATTTTCAGGCTCTACTTATCCAATTATATTTGAGATAAAATGAAAATTAGATATTCAGATCATTTTATTGCCAGATGCAAGGACCACACTAGCATTGGTTCAAAGAGTAGGAATGCCTCAGGATGAGAGGAATAATTCTTAGAGTACAAGACCCCAGCTCACAAACAGCTGGCACTCATACATATTTAAACACTTTAAAGGCCATCATATAATAGCAGTTTATGTTATACATTGAAAACTGAAAACACGGCCACAATGAGATTCCTTCCACCATTCCAAAATAGGCTCTTCAAATCCTTAAAATCAGGACATTCCAGAGCCAGTGTTGGTGAGGACATGGCCGCTGGAGCACTCAGATTGGCTGATAAGACTGTGAAGTGGTCTATTTGTACAGAGATATGGCGATTCCATACAAAGCTGTCTATGCCTATGATGGGCCCCAGCCATTCCATAGGAATTAACCCAACAGACAAGCACATCTCCACCCAAAGACTTGTATGTGAAGCAGGTGTATGTGTTAACCCACATAATGAACTCAGCAGCAAAAAGAACAAGACACTGATGTGCACACATCAGGGAAAGACTTCTAAATTACTTCTCTCAATGAAATAGCTCACCAAAGAAGCTGTCATGCTGTATAGTTTTACCATAGAATATCTCATAAAATGAAAGTCCAGAGTCACAGAAAGGAGGTTACTGCTGTGCAGGCTTGGCTGGGAATGGGACTGGAATGTGACATAAGAAAAATTTGAAATTCTTTTGTATCTCAATTGTGATTCCTGAATGAAAGTAATATATGTTAAAGTAGTGAGTGGGGTGTGATTGTGTGTGTGTGTGAGTGTAAAAATAAAGATATGTCTGTGTGTATGTGTGCATATTCTCTTGTTAAACCATAAAAATTCATATGCTGTCTATGTGAGAAAACACTTATAAAAAGAAGAGAAAACATATATACTAAAATATGGACTTTAGAACAGCACTATTAATATAAAAGACTCAATATTCCAGGAATGTATAGTCATAAATCAATATTATCTACTATCGTATCCTCAAATAGATTTTAAAAATGAAATACTCAAATTTACAATCATACCTGAAGATTTTTTAACCACACTTTTTTGGGGGGGTTGGTTTTTTTTTGTTTTGTTTTTTGTTGTTGTTGTTTGTTTTTTGTTTTTTCAAGACAGAGTTTCTCTGTATAGCCCAGGCTGTCCTGGAACTCTGTAGACCAGGCTGACCTCAAACTCAGAAATCCGCCTGCCTCTGCCTCCCAAGTGCTGGGATTAAAGGCGTGCGCCACCACCGCCCAGCATTTAACCACACTTTACACAGTGATTCAACCAGCAGAGAGGAAATTAGTAGAGTTATCAACGTTAGAGTAAAGTTGTTAAGATGAGTGGTTTAAGGCTAAAGACAGCACTAATCAGAACATCTGCACCCAGAGAAGTTTCAAAACTGGCTATTTGCTAAAAGACTGGACAAGTTCCAGCTTATGTCAATGAATCAAAACCATGGAGTGTACACTCTGTGCCCAGTCGAATTAAGCTTGAAATATAAATTAATACATATTACAAAAAATCACTATGCTATCTCCAAAAGTTTAAACTATGAAGTCCTGTGTGGCCTGAAACCCCTTATGTAGACTAAGCTGGCCTCAAACTAATTAAAGCGAAAAAATGAAATAACAGTAGTACAATCTAACATGTGACATGGGTAAATTTTTTACGGTGGTAAAAATATGTGTATTATGAAACAATGAGATTAAATGATTAGGGGAATTCAATTTTTTTTAATACTTTTAAAAAAAATTTTAACTAAAACTATCACACACTGAAATTAACCTGAGCCTAATTCACGACATGCCAGTGAACTTATACTAGAACAGCCATTCTGTTAACTGTGGCACTTCCCAATGGCCTTCACGTCTTTGCTAGCAAATATATTTTTATGTGCTGATCATATAACTTACTCTTAGAAGGTGAAAAGAGATCCAGGTGGTTGTGACACATGCCTTTAATCCCAGCACTCCCAGGTGCCATCAAGGAGAAGCTAAAAACTAATTCCAGAGATGGTTTCCTTCATGGACTATAAAGTTAATGACAGACAGATTTGCTTCTCTAGGCAAGGCTGAGAAGATTACATTTTAGGAAAGATTCCTGCTATTAATATGCCTTTCCTGTTATTATTAAATTTATATAACAATCACTAGGTATTAATCCACCCCTTTGAGCAGATTTCTACAGAACAATGAAGATGCACTGTCTTGTAGTGATGCTATATAAACAAATAGATGATTTAATTATTAATAATGATTCTATAAGAATTTCTAAAATTATATTAGTAATTATTAGGATCTTTTATAATAGGACAACTTTCAAGTCCTTTCTGATATCAAAATTGCATTGAGAACTCTGCCAGTCTTCAAGATTCATCAGTTAATTGCTTCTGAAATAGTAAGCAGGAATCTACACCTTAGAGCATATTCCAAGGGGTTCTAAAACCATTAACCAAAGCTTATGAAAAGGAAACTAAGGATTTACTATAGATACAAGGACAGAAGATAAAATATTGACCGGGTTTATCAATATGAAACTTCACTAATTCCTTAGTCACAAAAAATATGATTTTTAACTTTCTATGACCCTATAGAGATAGTGACAGATGATGAATGTTTAGCCAGATAATTACTCTTAATAGATATGCATGTAAACATTCTCTGTTGTAAACTTCTTATTCAATTTATGATTTGAATTTATGTTTGATCTTCTAGTGAACTTTTAAAGAAGAAAAATGGGATGCTTGGATAAACCATGCGATTTATTTTCCTAGAAAAGGTACAAAAGTCTAGGAAAGATTACACTGGCAGGCATGGCATTGGGAGTAAAGGCATTGATAATAAGGGTATTGCTGTGACATCAGAGCAGGAGGAGAGAGTAAGAATAGAAAGAGAATGCAGAGTAGAATAATTTAGAAATTATAAGGCAACTTAAAAATTAAGAGAGCAAGATTAGGAGAAGAACAGAACTAAAGAAAAACTTTTTAGAGAGAAGAAACTTTTAGAAGAACTTTCTCAGAAAACCTTCATAGAAAACTTTTTAGAGAGAACTTTTTTAGAGAGCTTAGAAATAAAGATTAAAATCACTTTTCAAAGTGACCCTCTTTTTTCCGAGACTTCAGTGGAAGTTAGAGCCACACAGTTCTTGTGGAAATAGAACAAAGGCTACTTTACTTAATACCCCACCCCCACCCCCACCCCCACCCCCACCCTCACCCCCACCCCCACCCCCACCCCCACCCCCACCCCCACCCCCACCCCCACCCCCACCCCCACCCCCACCCCTCACCACCACTGCTGTTTTATGATGTGGTGCTAAACGCCAGAAACTGCAGTTTCTGGCCTCAGAGAAACTGTGGCATGTCAGCTACCACTGCAAAGTAACTTAGACTTAAGACAGGTAAACATTTTATTATAAAAAAGGCAATCCTAAATATCTCACAAGACCAAGCCTTGCCCAGCTGATGTTCTTCCCCCTTGACTACCTTCAAGAGAGAATCCGAAAGAACAGCCTGGGCTTGAAGCAGGAAGTATTTGAAAAAGCAGTGATGTGGCTTGGCTCTAGCTAGCTCCCTTGGCCACCGCCATGTTCCCGTTCTAAGTTCCCCCTCTGACCTCAGCACCGGCTAGCCAGGAGCACCGGCCAGGGACCCCCACCAGACAGCATGGCTGCTGCCTCCGCCATGGACCCCATGGCTCTAAGCGTGGCCCTTGGGCAAACTCCGCCACCCTCATGGTTCTCTGCTCAGAGCAGACAATAACCGCCATCCTCATGGTACCCGATAGAAATAAGAATCTTGATGTGTAAAGATTATCCAGTGGATTTATATATTAGCAAATACCCAATACACAAGATGCCCACACCATTAGAATTGTTACCCAATATCTAACCTTTGACATGAATAACTACCCGAGACTCCTAGAGACATGGATGTTTCCCTCCATCTTGCTTCTCTTCCTCCTCCTCTTTCTCACCCTCAGCTCCGTCCACCTCTTCTCTATCCAATGGCAGAGCTCTTGCCACAGGGTCTGGTCTCTGGCACAGCACCCTCGAGGCAAAGGCAGGAGGATCTCTGTGAGTTTAAGATAGGCTGGTCTACAGAGCTAGTTCCAGGACAGCAGAGTTATACAGAGAAACCATGCCTTGAAAAACCATGAATATGCATCAGCAAATTAAAACCAAAAACCATGAAGGCAGGAAAAACCACAGAGAAAAGAATTAGATATAAATAACAAGGATTCAAAAGCAAATATTATTAGAATAGAGTTGATTTGTTGGGAACAAATTGATAAATCCTGGAAATACTACTTTTTTTTTATTAAGAAGTTACAAAATATTAGCATCAGGAATGAAAAATATAGCAATAAAGATTACAAATGTGTCAGGAAGGCATGGAGGAAATGGCAGATCCATTGAGTGATGAGCTTTTGGGGCTTCTAGAATTTTGGCAGGAATATGGCCTGGGTTGATTACCCATATGATTCAAGGTGAACAGGAAGAGCAAAGTGTCCTGGGAGTATGTGCATATTGTATGGGTATTTATGAACAATTGATCAGTGAGTGCAGACTTGAAATTGCAGCTTCCCCCTCCCAAATGTTTACAGCCTGAGACTGGAGAACCCCTTCTCCCAAGCTGTACCTAATAGACTTGCTGATGTTCCAGGTTGCAGATGTTTAAAAAGCCCACTGGATCCCAACTTTACTGCATTCATATCTGTGTGTCTGTCTTTTCTTTATTTCCTTGCAAGAATTACAGTGCCCAAGATACGTGGGTCTTGGCAATGAGTGTAGGCTTAGATGTTTCAGAACCTACTTTTAATAAGGGTTCTCAAAGGCTTTGACACCCTGGGTGAGCTATCAAAAGAAACTAAGATGAAAATTCCCATTTACATCTAGAAGTAAAAGCAGGGGGGACAAAACAAAAAAAATATCAAGCACGCATACAAGGTATCTGCAGATACCATCATGCAGTCTTCCTTGGGGACCAGAAATGAGGCATGACCACCAAGTCTACTTGCACTAGGTGGAAACTAACAAAAAGATGTAAAAGTTAGGGCTGGAGAGATAGTCGGTGGTTAAGAGCCCAGGGATAGATGGCAGGCCCCTCTTAAATGTTAAGATTCATTGGCTTATGCCAGCAAAAGTCCACTCATAAGATGGATATGGTGGTACACACCTTTAATCATAGCATGAGGAAGGTGGAGGCAGATGAGTGAATATCTATTAATTTTAGGCCAGCCTGATTTAGATAGTGAGTTCTAGGTCAGCCAAAGGTACATAGCAAGACCTTGTTGCAACAAATACATAAATAAATAAATAACAAGTAAAAATAAAATTTAAAAATGCCCATTTGTCGCCTGGTCTTCTGTGGGCGCTTGAGTCTCTCATGCATTTTGAATGATAAATTTACCTCCAAGGTTTTAAGACTATATCCCAGAAAATGGACCTTGAATAGCTAAGGTAGAAACTAAGAATGTCTGACAGTTGCTCTCTGCTCCTCCCTTCCAATGGAACCCGTTCACATCTTTAATTCCTGTCTCTAGCATGTGGCCGATCTCACTCATGGCCACTAGATGGCTCTCTACTTTAAAGCTCTTGCATTGCTTCTTTTTACACCAAGCAAAATGTGTGCTCTGTTCTCTAGCTCCCCAACGTTGTTCAGAACACGTGATTAATACATGAACAAAGCAATGTTTTAAGTAAAAAGTACATCTGTTACAACTGGAATTTTCTACTGCATCAGGCAGAGCAAGAGCCCTAACTATGAATGAAACAGTAAAAGCTGTCATCTCTCCACTTGCCTCACTGTATCCCCTCCTCATTCCTTGCTAGAAGTTTGGTCTTGATATCTTCCACCGTGTGTGTTAAAGGCTTGTTCTCAAGTGGCAGTTTAGAAAAAGGATGAAATCAGTGAGTAGGGGGCATTGGAAAGTTGAGGATGCCACTTCCAGGGGTACTAGTGAGTGGTAGAGAATGGGTAGTGGGTAGCGGATAGCAGAAAGCGGATAGCAGGTAGCAGGTAATGGGTAGTGGATAGCAGGTATTGAGTAGGAGGTAGCAAGTATTGGGTAGAGAGTATTGGGTAGCGGGTAGTGGGTAGCAGATAGTGGGTAGTGGATAGCAGGTACAGGGTATTGGGTAATGGGTATGGGTAGTGAGACCCGACCCATCCCTCTTTCTCTTTTTCACTTTCAAGCTGCCATTAGGGGAGTAGTTTCATTTACCATATGGTTTCCCACTATATTTTAATATGCTCCTCTCTGTAGGCCTCAAAGCAATAACACCAATCATTCCTGGATAAAATCTTCAAACTTTGGGGCTAATATAAAGCTTTTCAAGTTGACCATTATCAGATACTTTGTTATAATAATGCAAAACTGGTTAATCCCCCCTCCCTCTCCTCTCATGCCTCCCTTTCTCCTTCTCTTATTTCCTTCTTTCCATTCTCCTCCCTTCTTTTCTTCCCTTCTCTTTACAATATCCCCACCCCCACCCCGAGCAAGTTTCATAAAAACTATTGCATCTCTGCTCTTTAAGATTTTCTGTTTGTTGCTGTTACTTACTTGTTTCTTTTAGACAGTGCTACAGACAGAACCCTCACTATTGAGCCACACCCCCAGTGTCTCTGTTTCTTTACCTGTAGAAAGAAAATTTTACCTTGCTTTTTAAATATTCAATGGGCAAGATGTTTAGAACCATACTCAAAACATAGTGTGTGGTCAGTAAACATTAGTAGCAATGCTAGTGGCTTCTGAACAGGAGCAAATGTGACACAGAAGAGACGGAGTAAGAAGATGCTTGACTTACGTTTTTTCTTTATCTAGAAGCTTTCTCTTAAGATCCATTTGGATTGAGAGGTAGGTTTCTATGGTTAGGCAGGCCTGCATTCAGACTTACAATATCTGCATAGATATTTTGCACAACCCACTGCCAGTTTCCTTGTGAATACCAGGGGAGAGAGGTAGTCTGGGTGTTTGCAAATTTCTTAGAAGTTGGTACAGGAATTCAGGATTGACACACACACACACACACACACACACACACACACAAATACACACATATACGCACATATACACATATGCATGCATGCACACACGCACACACTCAGGCATGCACAGAGTGGTGCATTTAGAGTGGTAGGCTTTGAGCTCACCAAAATAAGACAAAGGCTTTCTAAACACAACCCTTGCTGTAAAAAAAGGGTGGCTTAGAGTTCTGCTTCACCTTCCTTCTGTGCTTTGTTTGTCTCAGAAGGACCTGCTGCCCTGCTTCCATGTGCTATGGAATTATCTGAAAATTTGCAGTTTCATCTTGGGATAGAAACATCTCCCCCCCCCCCAACACACACACACCTAAAAAAACAAAACCCTGGAAGAGACAGTGACTGCAAATGAGTCACCATGACCTTGCACCTGAACTGACCTTATTGTTAGTTCTAACAATAGAAACAAAGGTAAACTTGGAATATATTTCAGACGTAGGGCTGCACTTTTCTGTGCACTGTAGTAATATGGAAATTTCTTCCTGAGTTGCATTTGCTAGCAGTGTAGGTGGTTTCCTATAAAATGCTCAACTGTCAGGTTAGAAAGAGAAACAATCTTGGGTTTCACCCTATGGGAACTGTGTTCACAGCAATCCCTAATATTCTAGAAAACCACACTAGGTTATCTCTGAAAATTACTTTCGTTGCTTGAGGCTTTCGTGATAGGATTCCAGAAACTACAGATCTAAGTATCCATAAACACCCTGCCTTCTGAATTTTAGGGACTTCATCAATGGCTCACAGGGATCCTCAAGGCTAGTGGATGGCGCTCTCTCCTGGGAAGACGAAGTCCTGCGAGGACTGCAAGCCTCATCCTCATCCTCCTATTTATCTCCCTTCTCCTCCTTCACAAAACCTCACGTTAGCCCAGGCTGACCTTCCTCCTCACTTCAGGGCTGACAGGTAGATGCCGTCTGCTCGGGTTAAATGAGCCACATTAAAACAATTCTTGTTGCCATATTCTTCCAGTTTTATTCACACAGTTTCCGTTGTGTGGTTTCTCAATGAACTCAATGGTTTCTCATATTTCCACACTAAATGCAAAGCAGAAGCAAGGGCCGAAACTTACTTCCCTAATTCCTGACTGTAGGATGTGTCCAGTCACATCACGGCCTTGGCATCACAGCTGGAGCCTCAGAGGCACCATACCTTCTCCACCATGATGCTCTGAACCCTTTAACTGTGAGCCCTGGGTCACAACAAACCAGTCCCTCCTTGAGCTGCTTTTGTCAGGTATCCTGTCACAACAGCAAGAAAGTAACTAATGCAACAGCCATCAGCACTGGCCATCTCTGGTTAGGTCTATCTTTCTAGGAATTTGTTTATCTAGTATGTTGAAACACAATTATTTATAGAAATCCCTTACAACAATCATCTCTGGTTCTGTAGCAGCAGTACTGGTGTGTCCTTTCACCCCTAACTTCAGAATCACTTTCCTTCTTTCCTTCCTTCCTTTCTTTCTTTCTTTCTTTCTTTCTTTCTTTCTTTCTTTCTTTCTTTTCTTTCTACCTTTCTTTCTCTCTCTTTTTTTTACTTATTCAGTCTAGTGAATCATTTATCAATTCTATTGATCCTTTAAAAGAGCCAAGATTTCGATTTGTCAAATTTTCAAGCTATCTTAAGAAAAAAATAGACATTTGGAAAGATAAATAGGGGATGAAATGATGGGAAAGATGTTTAGTGTTTCAGAGCTTATACTGCTCAAGGGTTTGGTTTCTAGTACCCACATCAGATGGCCTGCAACTGCTGGTGACTCCAACTCTAGGGACCCAACACCCTGTTCTAGCCTCTATAAGCATTCACACCTACATACAGAGACAATACATATGCAATAAATAAATATTTCTAAGTGAGACATATAAAAGATAGCATGATTAAACTTGTTAATAAAAGTTTTCCTGCCGTGGCACGCTGACAGTGCACAGTGGATTCCACCAGACAATTCATGATAAGATACTTCCAAAACCGAAAAGCACACAAGAGTATGGAACAGTTCCTAGCTCTTTTAATATGACTAATATTAAGCCTATATAAAGCCAGACAAAAACATCATAAGATAGTAAATTATATACCAATAGTCCCAGGAATGGCACACATATCCTCAGAAGTATTAGCAGACTAAATCCAGTCATGCATGCTAAGGGGTAGACATTATCTACCCAGAATAGAATATCATTTGTTACAAGTAGAAAAATAAAGTGCCAGGACATGCTACAGTGCAAGAAAAGAACATTTCTACAGTACAAGAAAGTAGACCTTGTCATAGAAGTAAGAAGACCAAAGATTACTGTATGGTTTTACTTATATAAAATATCCACGAAAATGTGTAAGAGTCTTTGATTGTGAAACTGGAAGTAAGTAAATGTACATATGAGCCTAGAGCAGTAAGTAAGGAAGTACCCATCCCCCAAAACACAATAGTGAGGATGTCTCACAGGGACACAAGCGGTAACTGAAAGAGCCCTCAGTTCACAGAGCATGGACAACTAAACAAAACATGCAATGAAAGTACTGGCCAGTAGTTCAAAATAAAAGTGAATACCCATGAGCATCTGTTGATATAAATTAGTGGGAGGAGATAGAGTAATTTCTCATTCTGTATGATCTGTGTAGTTATTAGTTCCCAATAAAGTGATTGCAGTATAATGATCAGTGGTAAGGGGAGAAAACAAACACTCCCATAATGGAAAACCCTGAGGTCCTACTGCAGATAGTTGATCAGGGTGAGCATCATCAAAGACAAACCTTGCTCACAAGACTGTTCTCTACCCTTACAGTCTTCCTGCCTAAAGGCTACAGCCTGTTTATGATGAGAGAAACCAACTCAAAGGCAGTGTAAATAGTCATGAACTAAAAAGACAAAGAAAAGACAAGCGGGCAAGCACAATGGGACTCTGAATCAAGGACGGACCTCGCACAATAGCGTCATGACATTGTGACCTTAACTATGACCAATGTGCCTTAGGAGAATATTCATAACAAGGGGAGTTAGCATGGGTAGTGTGCGAGCCTCCTACTACCTTCGAGGTACTCCCATAAACCTAACGCATTTCTAAAATTAACAGTTTACTTTTCATAAAGCATATGGAGTAGAAACCATGCCCATTAGCAATCGTGCCAGACTGACTGATTTTTCCACACGATTGACTTGATAGAAATGTGAAGTGGTGGGGAAACCCTGCTGAAGACTGCATACGTTGTTGGCATTAGTAAAAGGCAAGCTATAATCTGGAGCCAACCAACTGTACTACTGAGAGGTGAGTGTTACCCGGAGATGAACGTGAGCATCCATCCCACATAGAGATGGAGAGCTGAAAAATCAAGATGGCGTCATCTCTAAGATTTCACCCTTGAAAAATATTTGCACAACTTCTGAGGAGCAACAAATTGGTGGAGATGATGTCATAGGCAGCACCTTCAGAGCTCTGAGACAGGAATTTCCAGTGAGTTCCAGCTATGACATGCCTGGAGGCTTGCTCTTTAGTACAGCTTGTAAGTGCAGGTGGTGTGAAAGTTGCGTCCCTGCAAGGCCAAAGGCAGGAGAAACATTTTCAAAAAGGTAAATTTGAATCAGTCTGTACTGGACCACTAGCGTGTTTCCTTTGTGTGTCTGTGTGAATTTCTTTAATTTCACAGGCAATTTGACAATGTTTAATTTCTGAGATGAATTCAAACAGTTTCTTCCTGGACATTTCTCCTTAACAACGATGAGTTTTTTTTTTTTTCTCTTCTAATCTAAATGCTAATAACCTGGGCCCTGCTGAAAATGTATAATAACCAATTTAATTTTGTATCTTTATGATAAATAACTATTCAAAGCTTATCCACTGTGCAAGGCATCATATTAGGTGCACCTGAAGTTCACAGTGCTTACCTCCCATCAAAAAAAAAAAAAAAAAAAAAAAAAAAAGGATGTTCTATGGTAGCAGTTTTCAACCTGGGCCCTTGGAAGGGCGTGGCCTAAGACCATCTGTGAACACAGGTATTTATTTATATTATGATTCATAACAGTACCAAAAGTACACTTATAAAGTAGCAACAAAATTAATTTTGTGGTTGAGGTCTCCACAACATAAGGTTACAGAACTGCAGCATTACAAAGGTTGAGAATCACTGATTCATTGTCTTACAGAAGAACCTTTAGCAGAAAGCTTCGCAGTTTTCAAATCCTGATTCAGAATTAAGTCTTCAGATTGGAAAAAAGAAGTAGTAATCTCAACACATTCTCATTGTGTGGGTCAGTGTGACGTTGCATTAGTTGTTTACTATCACATCATTTCCTCTATTGCAGATATTATTTGGACCTATATTTTGTGAAGATTGGGATTATAACTCTTAAAAGGATAATTTAGTCCTAACAAGCACAATCTGACAATCTTAATAATCGTTCTATGTAAATTTCTTCCTTTTTTGATAAAGGCCAGTTTATTTCCTTTGTATAATACATTTTGTGGCACTCTTAGACTGAGGAGTGATTTCTCATCTAATTTTGGTTCTTTGTAAATTTTGCATCATGCACTCCAATCCCACTCATCTCTGTGTCCCTCCATATCTGCCCTCTGCCTTTGCATCCACCCCTAGAGAAAATAACAAAGAATCCAGCTAAAGTAGAAGCTACAGTACGTCCCACAGTGTATCCCTCTGTCCAGTCAGTCTCACTTGCAAATGTCCATTACACTGAGTCATTGGTCTGATTCAAGGCTTCTGGCTTCTGCAAAATTTTCAATGCTGGATCCTCACCAGGACTGCCCTCAGATGGATATCCTGTTGTTGCCCTGTCATGGAGATCCTGCAGCTTGGTTCTGCAGGTCTGGCCCCTTCATGCACTCCAGCAGTTCATAGACGGGGGAGGTGTTGGATGGGCTAACTCAAAGTCCTGGAACCAGGCCTGGGTGGTAGGTGAACTGGTTTGCCTGCCAGCTCTCCTGCACCCATGCCACCAGGGCTAGCACTCTGTCTCTCTGTCTCTGTCTGTCTCTCTGTCTCTCTGTCTCTCTCTCTCTCTCTCTCTACACACACACACACACACACACACACGTAAGGATGGCACCAGCACTCCTATCTGCAGCAGTCGAAATAGAGGAGAGATACCTCTCCTGTGCCTACACCATCAGGGCCAGCTCTACACACTTCCCCAGGCACACTTGAGTGCTACAACAGGGAAGGCGGCAGAGCCAGCTCTCCTACTGCCCCTCCACCAGGGCCAGCTCTACTGTGCTACCCAGGCAAGGTGATGGTCACTCTCCAGAGTGCTGCAGCTGCAGGGCAGTGGGCATGTCTCCTAATCTCACAGCCTTGGGTCCATTTATTGCACACTGCCTAAGTGAGGGGTAGGGCCAGCTCTTCCACGTGCTGCATGGAGTGAGGGTGGGGTCATCTCTCTTGTGCCCCCACCACTATTGGCAAGGGGTGGGGCCAGCTCACCCACTCCCACACTACCTTGTCCAGCTCTACAGTGCTGAACCTGCTCTTCCCACTGCTGTAGCTGGCAAGAAGTGGGCCAGCTCTCCTGCTCTCATGTTTCTAAGGCCATCTCTCCCATGATGCCCAGGAGACAGGTAGGGCAGCTCTTCTACCCATCACAGGCAGCTAGGGGCAGAAGGAGGGTGTCTCTTTCTAGCCTTTGCTACCACACGGCTGGTGAGCTGTGGAGCCAGCTCTCCAGCACTCATGCCCTGGGACTAACTCACTTGCCCACACCTCTGCCACTAGAGCCAGCTCTACTATGCTGCCCAGGTGAGATGTGGGTCCCACTCTCTCAAGTGCTGCAGAAATGAGGGGCAGGGGTGGGACCAGCTCTAGGCCAGCTTTCCCATGCTACCAAAGAGAGGCTTGGAGCCAGCTGTGCTCAGCCCTTGGACATCTACATGGCCCCAGTCAGGAGCCCCGCCCAGGGCTGTCATCTTGGCCTTTGGTGGGTCATGGTCATAAATGCAGACGTCTGCTGCTGCAGGACCACAGACCCAGAATATAACTCTCGGTGGCAGAATAGGCCAGAACTTCACCATGGCCTCAGGCGGCAGTGCTGTTCCTTATCATCTCTCATCTCCAGTTCCATCTCTATAGTGCACAAGCTATTTGCTTCTCTTTCTCTTCTGTCTCTCTGATACATACTCGCTCATCAGAGTGATGTCCACACACATAGCCTCAGCAGTGACATCTTCTTTTGAAAAGTAAGATTATTAAACGTTTGTTCAAACCAAAGATTCCAAAGGAAATAAATCCCTGGCCAAAGTTAAGCACAGCACAGAATAACTGTAATCGAATATGGAGTCCTTCAGTCTCACGATTGACTCTCCACCATGACCAATCAGAGAGATGAGCAGATAGGCCAATGATGAGAAGCAAACAGAGAAGGGCATGTCTGTCAGCTGTGGTCTCCCCTCTACAGGTCCTGCTCTTCTTCTTGGGCTAGGGTGCAGCTCCAGGAGTCACAATGACTCATATTGTGCTCAATTTTCTCAAAGCAAGAAGGCGTAGGCCCACTGACACTTGGGTTTGTTACTGGCTCTATTAATGGACAGTGTAATTCACCATTTCCCAAGAAGCAAGAATACAAGTGCCTTCATGTGTCTAGGTCCCCCTATCTTCATACCACACAACCCAGCAATTTGGTGATTTGCTACTAACACTGAAGCAAATATAATTTCTTTTTAACTCAGGACTTTTATTTACAGACTAAAAGTTTAAGACAAGTTTTCAAAAATTAAAGTGATATTAGGAAATTATAATTAAATTTTAGTATAAAATTTTTATTTTTAACTCATGGTTGAATATGATGTGTTCTTCTGATAAATAGTTGGTGACAGAGTCAACAAACTACATTATTTTGAGGAATCTACCAGTATTAGCTGCTTGGTCTCACATTTTAGCATATCCTTGTATTGAAATGCCCAACATAATTTAGATACTTTTCAACCTCAGAGACGTTTATAGAAAACAGGTTGTTACAGGAACTGGGGTATTGTATAAAAGGAGTTAAAGTAGATCTTTCTGACTCATTAAGATTAGTGATGGAGGTCCAGAGAACACAGTTTGCTTCTGAACACTGCAGATTTAAAGACAGAGTGATTTACACCAAATTAAAGGCGTGTGGGTGATGCTGCATGCTTAATCCCAAAGCTAAACTAGGCTTTTGGTTCATAGACACCCTGTGGATGTGGCCAGTGAGTCAAAGATGACTGGGGAAGTTTAAATTACAACGCCTGAGTTCAGAGTTGTGATTAAATGTGGGCCAGCCTGACTCACCATTAAGTAGCCATCCCTGTCTTCCCTCCATCCTTTCAGACAGCAGCCATTCAGTGAAGCTGGAGAATGAACTGGAAAGGAAACCTGAAGACTCAGCATCTACTGTTAGAAAGTCACGTTGAGGTTGGCAGGGATGAAGGCATACTTAGTCCAATTTTAGTTGCTGTAACTGAATTCCAGGCTCTGAGCAACTGTTAACAAACAAGGGTTTATTTAGCTTACAGTTCTGAAGGCTTGAAAGTACATCTGCTTTGCCTGAACAGAGAAGCTTCTTGTTCTACTGCTGAGTGGTAAAGCAGAGCAAGTAAGGCAGAGAGAGCTCAGATTTGTTATATAACCATTCCTGGGATAACACAGTGTGTCAGTAACCAATGAATAGGAACCACCTGTGATGGTTTGCATATGCTTGACCCAGGGAGTGGCACTATTAGAATGTGTAGCCTTGTTGGAGTAGGTGTGTCACTGTGGGCATAGGTTTAAGATCCTCATCCTAGCTCCCTGGAAAGCAATCTTCTCCTAGCAGCCTTCAGATGAAGAAGTAGACCTCTCAGCTCTTCCTGCACCATACCTATCTAGATGCTGCCATGCTCCCACCTTGATAATGGACTGAACCTCTGAACTTGTAAGCCAGCCACAATTAACCTTTGCCCTTATAAGAGTTGCTTTGCTCATGGTGTCTGTTCACAGCAGAAAAATCCTAACTAAGACACCCCCACTTACAAGGGCAGAACACCTTAAAACAGAGTCACCAACCAAGGGTACATCTGAAAAGACCATTTACCACAGGAGTTTGAAGAGGGACACATCTGGACCCTAAGAACGTCTGGTTTAGAAACAAGCAGATCCAAACAGAGCGTGTCACTCTGCCGTCCCCCATCCTCCTGTGAAGCTGTGGAAATGACTGAAAACTTACAGGCAACAAGAGCAAGAATGAAACTAAATCGGGCAGACATGGTGATATGAAATGTATCTCCAAAACTTCTTTCTTTCTTGTTTTGCTCTGAGAAATTGATATTTCGGATTTAGAAGCACAGCGAGGAGGAAAAATATTCTTTTTTGGTACTGAAGCTGGTTCTGAGAAACTAAAGAGCAAGTTGATTCAGCATTGCTCTGAGTACCCAGAGACCAAAGTGTGCAGAGAGATTGAGCAATGCAGTAAGAAAACGTGCTTGTATCCTGGGTAACAGTAAGAGAAAAGGACCTGGAAGGAGCACTGGTAAGATGGAGATAGCACTGGGAAGGGTTCAGAGGAAAGAGCATGGAAAACAATGTCTAAAGTACCAAATGTCCGAATTTATGCTTGCCACAAACTCAAAGAAGCATGGGACTCTCCCCATCTCCCTGCATCCCTTCCTCCCTTCCCCATTCTTCCCTTGCTGTTTTCAATCCCAGTTTTGTTAAGGATGAAATAAACAGCTGTGTTCTCATCTAGAACTACAGAATAAGTGGGTGAGCTGTGGGAATGTGTTTGAGTTTCAAAGAAGTAATGTGAATGTGAACGTAAGCCCAGGTTTCATGAGGTGAGTGGGTAGGACTGAAGGTGCATCCCTCCCACAAGAAAATAAGCACAAATCATTGCGTCTCCACATTTGTGCTGATTCCCTCTTAGTCACTAATGGTGCCAAAGCAGGTCGGCTGTTCTGCTCAACAGCCACTTCTGAGCTGGCATTTCGTGACTGGAGATGAGTGGATGACTCATGGAGCTCAGTCACTCACTGAACCTGTATGTGGGAAGGAAAGGGAGGAGGAGGAGGAGGAGGAGGAGGAGGGGGAGGGGGAGGGGGAGGGGGAGGGGGAGGGGGAGGGGGAGGAGGAGGAGGAGGAGGAGAAGGAGGAGGAGGAGGAGGAGGAGAAGGAGGAGGAGGAGGAGGAGGAGGAGATGGTGGTATCAGGAACAAGATGTACTTTTCCTTTTTCAAAAGCAAATGCCAAGGGAAGCGTTAGCAGACCAGGGAGGAGGGTGCTTCTTTCTCAGCCCAAGAACTGAGTGTGCCCATCATGCCCAGAATATTTCATAAATGGTCTACCCCTACTGGATTTTCATTTTAGTCACCAGGACATGGGGGCTTCAGAGGTCTTGACACTTGGCTCGTTTTTGTTTGTTTGTTTGTTTTTCCCTTCATTAAGCTGAACTGAAGCTTACCTTAAAACTTGCTTATTTAAAATTATGGCATTCAGTTAATTGAATAAAGTAAAAACTAATGTCAATGAAAAAGAATAATCCACAAAGCAGTTCACTGGTTTCTTGAGTTAAGACAAGACAAATACCACAGAATAATGAAGTCCTTAGATTAGGAGAACCTAGTGTTTGTTTCGAGATGGCTAGTTGCAGACTGTGGTGTTATTAATTATGTTAGTACATAATGCTTATTGCCAAGGGTAGTGGTTCATGCCTACAGTCTCAACACACAGGAGTCTGGGGCAGGAAGACTACGATGAGTTTGAACACAGCCTGGACTAAATGAGTTTCAGGTAAAAACTTACCTTAAACCAATGATTCTCAATCTTCCCAATACTGCAACCCTTTAATACAGTTCCTCATGTCGTGGTCACCCTCAACCATAAAATTATTCTGTTGTTACTACATAACTGTAATTTTGCTGCTGTTGTGAATCATAATGTAAATATCTGATATGCAACCCTAGAGGGTCACTACTCACAGATCGAGAACTATTGCCTTAAACAAAGCAATGATGACAATAACAATCATTCCTGTTGACTAGAATAGCTTTAAGCCTCTATAACTATCTGAGACTTACGATAACCTAGGGACAACTCAACAAGCGTGTGGGTGTATGGTCAATAGGTAAAGATCATCTACAAAGTTACCGAACTGAACTTTAAATAAAAGTGATTGCCATGAACTAGATGTTTGATGAATACTATATTAAGGCGGCTGGTCCTGATAGCACGTGAGAAAATAGAGCCACATCAGTTGCCAGTTTACTCATCAATAAAGATCTGCTGAGGTCCCGTTTTTATCACTAAGCTGCTGTGAGCAGTCATCAGAATGGTTAACTATATTATGTATCTATGATATCCATCATAAGGAATGTTATATTATATTATTGTATAATATAAATTAGGCTGTGATATTACAGAGGCTGAGAAGGACTAAAGTATTCACTCAGCAATCCAGAGAGCCTGAAGCGCTGATGGTGGGGATGGAGTACACACCAGGTCTGACCCAGTCTGAAGAAGACTGATGTCCCAGTGTGAATACAGTAAGACAGAGAGGGAAAATAACTGTCCCTCACTTAGCCTTTCATTCTGTTATATCCAGGCACACGGTGGAGAGGCATTCCAGTCTACTGATTCAATCCATCCTCACAGATACACCCATGTCTCTGCACTCAGATGCCCTGCCACACTGATGTGTACTACACATTTAAAAGAAGACTGTAGGATACATTGTTATAGGCTAGAAAACGTGTCTTGTCAGGAATTTAAATTTTAAAACCATCAAGGCAGTAATGAGACTACATTCTCTGTGGCAATACATATATAGAGATGTCATCGGAGTCCTGGGGATGCTCCAGTAGGAAAAAATAGAATCCAGAAAGCAAGATAAAAATGAATAAACAGTCCCTCAAGTGGTCAAGAATGAGATGGTGTTGAGCTGCAGAAGGCAAATGAAGAAGATGACTCACGGAGAGGGAGCTTTCCAGGCCAAATGTCCTGAGATGCCCAGGGGCGAGCACTGGACTTCCTGAGACCTTGGCAGGAGAAACTTCTTGGAAAGCTATGGTGGTTTGAATAAAAATGGCCTCCCCCATAGGCACACAGGGAGTAGTACTAGTAAAAGGTGTGGAAAAAGTGTGTTATTGAGAATGGCTTTGAAGTTTCAGCAACTAAAGCCAGGTCCAGTGGCTTTCACGCTTTCTGCCTGCAGATTGTTGCTCTGTATGTAGAATTCTCAGCTTCCTCAACATCTCTTTCTTCATTACTTCCTTTTAGAAAATTTACATGTGCTAACACATTCTCTGTGAATAGACTACCTTCGAGAAAAACATGAACCAGGAAACATGAGGCTCTCTGGAAAATGCCTTCAACCTCAGCCAGACTACAGACTACAGAGGACAGTTGATTGGTGGTAATGTTTTCAAATAAAAGTTATTTTAAATGGGGGAAAATTAATTGTGAAAAATCCAGGCAAACCACATTGGAGGCGGCAGTTTTCAGCAAAAAAGAAGAGACTCAATCAGACAAAATGCACCCCATGAAGTCAAGAGCAGATGACCAAATTGCTTAAATTCATTTTCATCTCCACAGGTAGGCGCAGCCTGAGTCACAGCTCAGTCCAAAGCTGGGTGCTTAGGAAGGCAAATTATCTGTCTTGGGTCAGCAGGGTACCATTGCACAGGAGCCACAGCAATTTTAAAAGTGCTAAAATTCTACAGCATTGCAGTATGCTTCCTAAGCCAGAAGGAATTTGCCATGATATAAATAGGGCCCAGTAGTACCCTGTTAAATCAGCAGCATCTTAGGAAACATTAGGCAAAGCCGTGCGTGCTGTTCATCTGGATTTTTCCAGATATGACATGCTTTTATACGTGGTAAGGGACAGCTTAGAGATGCTCATACATCTAGCTACACACCTGGTCAGGGGTGGCCTTAGGAATCACTCTTCATCCTTTCTACTCATCCTGTGTGTTTAACTCAGCTACATTTCCTGGAGTGAAGGAACCACAGCAGAGACATTTGTGGAAGGGCTAATATACTGTATATTGGTGTTTAGAAGTATGCACTGTATGTTCTGTAATGCTGTGACATTCCCCAGTAGCCTGTGTGTGTCATAAACACTCTTCCTCTAGAAAAATGGATGCTCTATTTACTCTGCTTGGATTTGTGTGTGTGTGTGTGTGTGAGAGAGAGAGAGAGAGAGAGAGAGAGAGAGAGAGAGCACTGTACCTCATAAACCTGCGTAGTAGTTATATGCTGCGATTTTTAGCACATTAACTAGAGCACGTGTACCAGAGAAGCCGGTCTTTGCCTCTCCCTCCAGCTACATCCTGGTGGAGTATCCTGCTTTACTCTCTCCTGTTCTCTCTTCAGTGCCCCAGACCCTCCCTCTTTTTAAGTGTCAGCTTTCAATACCAGAAACACATCTCACCAGGAAAGCAGTGTCCACAGAAAAATTTCCTTCCAGGCAGCACACAGGCAATACACTCTCCTAAGAATAAGAGAGAGCAACAGAAACCAAGGAACAAAACATCCACCCAACAAAGACAAGACCAAATATCAGCATCTTGAGCAAAAATCTTCCAAATCCTAGATACTTAACAATCCTGAATGAAAACACACTCACTAGCATCTCAGACAATAAGTCTCTGTTGGAGCCCAGAAAGCCCAGCACAGCAGCCCCTCAGCATTCCAACATAGCTTAAAATATGGTTATGAATATAACCAGGTACTTAAAGAGAAAACAAACCCCTTAAAAAAAACCATTGGAAACACGGCAGTGGAAGGGAAAGAACAAAACAGCTCAAGACCTGAAAGCAGAAATAGAATCAACTGAGAAAACTCAACTGAGGAAAATCTGGAAATGAAAAATCTAGGAATCTGAGCAGGAGGCTCAGGGGTAAACCTCACTAGGAAAATCTAAAAGACGGAAGAGAGGGTCTCAGGCATGGAAGACACAGCAGAAGACATGAATGTATTGGTCAAAGAAAATGGTTAATCTTTAAAAACTCCTGGCATAAAGTATCGATGAAACACTAGACACTAAGCAAAGGCCAAATCTAAGAATAATAGGCATATAGGAAGGAAAAGAAACCAAGTCCAAGGCACAGAAAATATTTTATTTTTTTTTACCAAAATCCTAGAAGAAAATTCTCCTAATCTAAAGAAGGAGATGCTTATCAAGATACAAGAAACATAGAGAATACCAAATAGTCTGGATCAGAAAATAAATTCACCTCAGCACATAATAATCAAAGCACTAAATGTACAGAACAAAGAGAGAACACTAAAGCCGCAAGGGAAAAAAAATGACCAAGGACCAAGAATTACACTTGACATCTAACTGGAGACTCTAAAAGCCAGAGGGACTGGGCAGATGTTCTACAAACTCTAAGAGACCACAGATGCTAGCCCAAGCTACTATATGCTTAGCCAAACTTTCAATCACAATAGATGGAAAGAGAAAGATATTCCAGGGTAAAACAAACAAACAAACAACAAACAAAACAACAAAAACCCAAATCATTTATAAGCAGTATCTATCTACAAATCCAGCCCTACAAAAACACTACAAAGAGGACTTCAAAATGAAGCTGTTTAAACACACCAAAGAAAACACAGGGAATAAATCCTCAGAGACCAGCAGGAACAAAACTGCAATCCTGCAACAAAAAGACACAGACCAACAGAATGGATGGGAAAGGAAGATCCATCCCACGGAATCCAAGAAACAGACCCTAACACCAAGCATAGATGTCACCTCAGGGTAAAAGGATGGAAAATTTTTATTTCAAGTAAATGGACATAAGAAGCAAGCTGGTGTCGCCATTTTAGACCTCATCTTACATAAGAGGAATCTGTTTAAAATGCTGTGCGACTCAAGTATTTACAAACAGCCGAACAAGGATTCAAACCCAGGCTCAGAAATCTGACTCTTTATATTCAAACCTCAGAGTAGTCGGTCAAGCAATCCAAATGTATTACTTTGAAAGTTCTGCCTCCCTGGACTTGTTATCCACACTTCTGTCAAAGCTTTCTAAGGTTTCTGGTCTTGAATTAGCTGGTCTCCAAGGCCCTCGGAGCTCTGAGGCTTGGGAAACCTGGGGCCACCTTGCCTTATTTCACCATCCAGCACCATCCTGTGACAGGGAAGCAGTGCAGCTAAGAGCAAAGGCTTCTGGTTACCGAGCTGTGAGGGGAGTGTGAGAGTGCAGTTTCATCATGGCTGTGTGACCTTGTTCTCAACTAAAAGCCTCAGTTTCTTTCAGAGGAAAACCAGGAAAAAGAAACTCTGTTTTCCCCTCTCTTACAGTGTGCCTGAGTGGGACAAAAAATGTTCAGGAGCCAGCTCTGTACCGAGAAAATGCACGTATATAGATTAGATAGCTTCACCGTGACTTTAAGAGTGCATGGAAAACCCTGCTGACACGTATTAAGTATCCTTTGCTCGACCTTTAATCTTTTTTTTTTCTGACTTGACAACAAAAGCCTGGAGATTTAATTGCCTCCTACTCTGGATTCTTTACACATCACACAGATTCTTCAAGGGCATCTATTGGACTTATTTTATCTCATAGCCTATTCTCTGTAAATATCAGGTCAAGAAGTGGTAACTCCCTTTTTTCTGATGATCAGTAGCTCTTTGTCTTGTTTTCTTTCTGTGCTTCATAGAAGTGACCACTTGGGTGCAGCATTGAGTCAGCTTGCACTAAACTACTGTCAACAAGCAAGGAATCTGAAATCTGAAATCTGAAGGGGCTGCTAGATAGGAAATGAATAATTCTCTACCTACGTCACTGGCTCAAAAGTGACAGTGGGCTTTACTACAGAAATTTATTTAAAATCAGTATAACCTTGTGTGTCCCTTATGGGAACATTTGAGGATAAATTACTTGTTTTTGATAGCCTTGGGGAGCAAAGTATGAACCATTTAACCATTTGCTAAGATAACAAACCACACTGGAAAGCAAGACTAGCTCAGCGTTTGCTCATGATATGAAAGGGCACATCTGCTCTGGTGACCAAGCATCCCCTCAGTCCTTAGGGTTCAACAAAACTGAAGGAAAATGTTCAATAAGTCAGATTTTCTCAACAGCAGGTTGATAGCAGGGTTTTACTTAGTCAAGCAGTTTCCTAAGATGCCCAGTGCACAGTAGAGATGCCTCAGTCTCCCAAGGTGCCAGAGATGGCTTTAAATATAGGCTAAGATGGTCTACTGAGCTCAAAAGCTATGCCTCTGCAGGAACCTGACAGTCAAAACCAGAGTCCTACTGCTCTGTGAAACAAAATGGATCCAGATGTTCCAAAAGCTGGGAAAGATCCAGAAACGGCTCCGGGAGGGACATTGTTCTTCAGAAGCTTAGCCTTGTCTCTACTTTTCACCAGAATCTTAAAAATAGAGTATGTTTTAATTCCAGTTGGCTTCCCCTGGAGCCCCAATGGGAAAGGGTAATGAGGGATAGGAGTCTCTCTATAATTCTAAATTCTGTTTACCTAGGCTCTGGTTTATTAAAAGAGTGTTTACGACTCATTTGCTTATTCAGTAGACATCCTCTGAATATCTAGCATATGTCTAGCACAGAAGAGGCAAAGATGAAAGACAGATTGAGGCTGTGTATTAAAGAGTTCCACAGTCTAGGGAAAACACACACCTGAAAATAACTATAAGCCTGCTGCTTTCCTTCAGACTTTGATACCATTATCCTTCTACCGATTATTATTATATAAAAATAACTAAATTATGCTTTGGAGAGTAATCTCAGACAGCAGAGGTCTACTTTTCTGGATGAGAAAGGTGTGTTCCAGAGTATAAGGGTTGTGGTCACATAGTAGGTATAAAATCCACAAAAGGAGTTGGTTCCTTTCGACTTACGATATAATCCCAGAATGGAGGACTGTTGCAGAGATGCACTGTAGCCTGCATGTCCCTATGAATTCTAAGTGGAAACCTTTAGTAGACATTTGTTTGTTGATCTTATTTTAAGATTTCTGCTGGCTTCCTTTGTCTAGGCATAAGTCTCACCACTAGGCTGTTGTGCGTGAGCCAGCCAGCTTTGTATTGATTAGTCTCTGAGATACTTAGTGGGCCAAAGTGGGCTCGGACTTTTTGTTGTCGCCCAGTTTCCTAAGTCATGGTGCTAGAAATTGGTTTTAGGCAGCTCAGTAAACACACTAGTGAATGAGAAGTCAATCTTGTGTATTTTGCTTTCCTACTATGCTCAACCAACACTATGCCCCCATCTACATTTAACAGCATTTCCCAAAAGCCAGTGGGAAAGCTTATACCTCATGCTGGAAAAGTTTAACAGCAGCACTTGACAGTTTCCAGGCTATAAACACTTTCACCACAGGCCATTTCAGGCTGCCCAGGTTTCAGTGCATACTGAGCTGTGCGGAGAAAACATGCAGCAGAGACAGCTTCAGAACATCACTTCAGGGCAGCTTCACCCTGCTACCCAGTTGAAAGAGGAGACTCAGCAACGACCTACCCTATTCGCCACGACAGGCACACCTTTGTGTGGTGACATGAAGAGAAGCATAAGGTGTTGCTTGTGGATTCAGTAAAATGAATGAATAAATGAATGGATAAATAGATAGATAGATAAATAGATAGATAGATAGATAGATAGATAGATAGATAGATAGATATTGGCCAGTATTTGGGCTAAGTGTAAGGCAGAATTTCACATTACTAGGAGTAGAAAGAGAAACACGAAAGTATGAAAATAGCTTATTAAATTAATAGAGACACAAAAGAAAGGAGACAAACAACCATACTCAAGTTGTAATTATTATTCTGTGACACCTGCTCCCTTCCAGACATCTTTGTGAATTTAATGGCAGAACTTCTGGGTGAGACTATTGATAGGAGTGTGGCTAAAAACCAACAGATCCCTCGAAGATTTAACCTACAAACTCTGCTCATTAGACCAGGGGTTTAGAGGGTGTTTTGTTTCTCTAAAATTCATATGCATAAGTCCTAACTCTTAGTAGACATTGTTAGGAGATGGCATCTTGGTGTCTTCGTAAAATAGTCAAGTTCTTAAAAATAGAGCCCATGCAGCTAGGGCTAGTGTCCTCAGGGGTCGGGGGCGTGGGTTGTAATCTGGCTTTTATGTGAAGACATACCAGGAAGACCACACTCTGCCAGTCAGAAAGTGCTCCCCAAGAAGTGGTCCCCAGGAAATGCTCCTCAAATGCACCTTGACCTTGACTTAGAACCCAGAAGTGTTAGAAGTTGAATGCTTGCTGTTTAAGACGCCCAGTCTTTGCTTATTTGTTACAGCCACCTGAACAAAGACAGTAAATATTGATCAAGCACCCATTTCTAGATTTCTACATATTTAGACTTTTAGGGGGAAAAAAGACTCAGATAACCAATATAAAATATAAAAACCAAACAAAAGTTTTTTTTTCTATGAAAATGATGCAGTAACATCAATGCTCTGTTTTATTTCCTAATGATGAGTCTGAGGATATAGAAAGAGCAAGAGGAACATGGTATATTTCGGAGCAGATCAGATTCCAGCCCTAAGCAGGCTCAGCTGTTCTAGGACACAGAGCCTTTGCCACTTCCCAGAGGAGATTTATTCTGTAACAGACCACTGCTTTCACCAACCTAAGCTGAGTCAGCCCAGAAACTACAGTTCACAAACACCAGGCATGCTTACACATTAACTCAAGGGGAAGGAGATCCTTCATTTACATCCTTGCAGACTCTGCAGGGGGAGAGTGGCAGATATTTTCAGGCAAACCCTTCTGCAATGCTGTCTTTGGGGGACCAGGTCTGTACTTCGGTAACTTTCTTATGAGAATTTCACAGTCATCAAAGGAATCATGGCTGGTCACATCCCTCAGAAGGCTCTGTGTTCAAAGCCACGTGATAACTGCTACATTACTTTCTGAAAAAGCTGAGAAATTTGTATTTACATTTAAATCGCATTTCCAAACTGGGATGCCTGACTTTTTCCATTTTCTTTATATCTTTTTATTCTGCCTTTTGAACTTATTATAAACGTATATTGCATAAAATACATATTAATTTGTCTGTGGTAATATGAGATCCTTCTACTTTGGCTCCTTAATAGCCTATTTTAATAGCATCACATAGTTTGATGTAAGGTTTGCTTTGTCCTGCATGCCCAGTCTGTATAAGGGCAGCTAAGTTTGGGTGCTGTGTAAGTGTGTCTGTGTGCTGGATACTTGGTCTCCTATGTGGAAGTGTTGATGTGCTAGGGGTGCCACATGGTAATTAGTCATGAAGTATCTTCCTTGAGTGATATCTGTGGGGCTGTAGCTCGCACATGGCCATGGGCCCTGTTGGGCTGAGTTGTGGATCCCACTTGTCTGCCTCCCCAGGTGGCTGGAACCACAGCTCAGGGAGCAGAAGCGCATGGGAATTTGACTGAGTTCACTCCATACGGCACTGGGCAGATGCTGGGCTATGAGAAGCCACCAAGCTTTGCCTGGGCATGGAGAGAGAGGTCTCAGCCTGAAGTCTTGCGGGGACAGAGCTCCTGAGTGTAGACCCCTGGGCAAGAAGGCATGTGGGGATCAACCGATCTCAGACTCCTGGGCAACCAGGCACCACTGGGAGCCTCAGAAGAGTTGAGACTAGGGGCATATGAGCTGGACTGGCCAGCAGCCAAGAGAGATGAGGGAGAGAAGCTCCAGCAGCGCCCCCTGGGGTGGTGACTCTTGGTTACTGCAACTTGCTTGGCTGGGTCATGGCGGGCTTGGCTAGCTTGCTTGACTTGGTGGGCTCTGTGGCTGAAATGTAGAGAGGTCTTTGGCAGGAGATTAGACAGTGGCCAGGTAATCGAAGGCTCCCTCCACAGTTCTCCACGGTGGGCCCCAAAGACATGAGGAAGTCCATGGTTTTAAAAGGTTTATTGTCATGGCAGAACGTGTTTGAAGCTGTACCCTGTGTCCTCAGGGTGGGCCTGAGGTTAAATACCGTTTGTAAGGAGGAGGGCCTGGGAAGGAATACTTAATTGGCTATGCCCTCTGGCCTTTAGGTATTTCATTAATATGAAGATCTCTTGAGGCTCTGTGTCCTGTAGTCATGCCCTCTACCTGTGGAGGGGCTGTTAGGGACGTTGCCCTACATGACTGAAAGGTGCGGATCAATGGAGGTCTTCAGCCTCCTGTCAGGAGCCTGGAGCCTGGGAGCGTGGCAAAATGTATATGGTCCCTTGCAGGAATACCTGTTGAGTCTCTGGCCATCTCTAGCCAGTTCTCGACCAGAAACCATGCTATCCTTTCAGGGTTCCACAGATATCAATGTTTTTAGGCTAGTTTCCCTGGGGAATACATTTAGAAAACTTCTCACTTTCTTGAGTATAGCTGTGTTCTTGTCAAGCAATTTCTTCCTCTTATAGTTGATGCAGCTCCTACCTTGATGCCGTCTGCCATACGGTGATGTAGCTAGACTACCTTCATAAGTGGAGGAACTTACCCCTAAGCTTCCAGCCTCCAAGATTGTGAAATAAGGAAACTCTTTTCTAGGTTTTGTAAGATCATTCAACGGGTAAAGGTGCTTGCTACCAAGAATGATAATGTAAGGTCAATCCTCAGGACCAACATGGTAGAAGGAGATCATAAAGTCCTGCCAGCTATTCTTCAATCTACACACACAGACACACAGACACACAGACACACAGACACACAGACACACACACACCAAATGTAGTAAAACTTTAAAAAATAATCCTCTTTTCTACATAAAACACCCTCTATCCACTTGTTTTGTTACAAAAGCAAAACAGACCAGCACGACAAAAAGTCTGACTATAAACTGGTCCAGACTCTTTAGCTTGTAAGTGAATGTCTGTGACACAATTCTTTCAATGTGTTGTGAGAATAGGAGACAGGAGAGAGACTGCTCTATAAATTGAGGGAAGAAGGGAGAATTAGCACTTGCTCAGGGCTTTTCTGGTCATTGGTAATCTCACGGAGGGATTGGTGAGAGGATTGTGGGCAGTGTGTGCATGCCCATTGCTTTGGGTTTCCCATAGGCTCGGGGCTGAAGTTAGGGCAATGTGTCAGCCAGACAATAACTCACTAATGTGGAAGACAGTTGACTGTGGATGTCACTTATCAATCTGTGGGACATCTTTCCTTCTCCATCCTTCAGAAAAAGGTAGAGAAGGATCAGAACTTTTACCTGAATGAGCTTAAGAATTGTGGAATCAAACTTGGGATTCTTGGAACTGGGTGTCAGGGAACAGGAGATGCAGAGGTGAACTGGTAGAGAAACTGCTGGGCTGAATAGAAGAAAAATCTAGAAACTACGTGTGTGTGTGTGTGTGTGTGTGTGTGTGTGTGTGTGTGTGTGTAAAACACACAGGGGTAGAATTGGAGATAAGCAGTCCTCCCTACATCTACGGCTTGCCAATGACTGTGGCAATAGAGTCATGTGTCTATCATGCAAACAGACCACTACCAACTTAATTAGTTGATTAGTATCATGTCATCCCCAAATGCCTATCTCACCATCTCACTCCACCTCTGAATGAATTTTACTGAGGACTGGATCTGTTCTCAAACACTTGAGGACCGTTGGTGTTGCTGTTTTTAAAAACATTGTTTACTATGTCTCTTTTACTTCTGATGCCTTCTAGTGGATGTTAATTCTGAATGTTAAATATGGAGGAAAATGTTTACTGAAATATATTCGTGTTAGAAACCTCGGCAGCAAAGGGGTTAACAAGTCACTTTATATGATTATTAGCAAATATTCATTGAAATTCATCTCATTAGGGACTCTCAAATCTCCATTTAGATTATCTTCAGAAGTAGATAGAAAAGCACCCAGGGACTTGGAGGTGAGATGTGTGCTGAGTCTGAGGGACGCAGCAATTGCTGCTGCAAGCACAGCTTTAAAATGGAACCAAATGTGCTTGTCTAGTGTAAGAGGGCTTTCATAGACTGAGTTCCAACAGAGAGGAGAAAAGAAAAGGGGAGGAGAGGGGAGGGCGCGCTCACGTGTGCGCGCAAACACACACACACACACACACACACACACACACACACACACACACACACACAGGGCTACGTGGTGGTAAAGGATGTGGTCATCTCAACCATTTACCCAATTCGAAACTATATGCTAATTTTAAACAACTCAAAACAACATATAAAATTCTTCTGGTTTGAAAGCCTTTGTCCGATAATCTATCCATTTAGAATACCTATTTTTAGTACTACCACGCTGGAAATGAAAGCCTAAGTCATCTACATTTTACAGAAGCTCTGACGTCAATGCTAGTTTGGTGTCAATATTTATCTGCATCACAACTGTGTCTCAATTATTAAATCATTACAGTTATGTTTCTCATCATGATCTTCCCTTAATAAATCGTGACGCCTGGGGCAGGATGAAATCACACCTCCTTCCCTATCTATCCAGAACTATCCCACCCTACCCTGTCCCCAGCAAAATGGGGCAAGTCTGTGGGACCCAGCCCCCAGTCCCACTCCCACCCCTCAACTTCAGGCCTCCCTACTGCACCCTAAACGCTTTGCCTGTAACCGATTGTTCCTGCTGAATAACAATGCAAGCTGCAGGGCTTCTTTTCCCGGCTGCAAACAGATTAGGCTGCTCCCTTTTATGTGTGCAAAGACATTACCCAGAAGCCCCCGGGATTCCATTATCAGCGGCCAACAGATGGAGCCTATCAGCACCCTGTCAATCATCCCCCACCTGTGGCTTTCACAGCACAGCCAAAAAATTAATTGCTTAGAAAGTGTAAAGCCCACAGTCTCAGATCGGAAAGGATTAAGGAAGGGAAGGTTAAGCGAGGAAGCTCTGCTGCTTGGAAAGTCTTATCGAGTTGGGGCTTATCTAAATTTGTGACGTTTTCGGTGTTTGATTGGGTTTTCAAATGCAGGAAAGACAGCGGGGTTAGAACTAGAAATGTTTAGGAATAAAAAAGAAGTAGTTTACAAGAAAGAGCTTATTCCTTCACTCTGGGAGGTTCCCGTGTATCAGAAGAAAAGACTGATAATATTATAATATTTTCTAGCACACACACATTTGTGGAATTACTATATATGTGATATATAGTAATATATGTAAATACATAGTAATATATATATACATACATACATATATGTGTATCTATATATTAATTCCATGTTTAATTTGTTGAATTTTATTCACTGCTCACATACTGCGTTTTTGTGTCTTTCAGTACCAGTGGGGAGGGGAGGTTTTGTTTTCCAGGAGGTTGTCATGGTACTATTTCTCTACCTCACACTTTCTTGTTCTTTTTGACAGGTTTTCAGAATAGAAAAAAATTAGTTCTGATTCTATCGTGAAACTCGCTCCTCACAGCGAGTTAGTCCTTAATCTTGTTAACATTTCTGTTACTTCTGGAAATACAGCTTGATATTGCTTCCATCTCTTGTCGTGGGTAGACTCCAAATATGGAAATAGGGTGTGGATAGAGTCTGCTGCCCATTGCCCAGTGCCACGTTTCTTTCCCTCTGAACAATCAAGGTAGTATTGTAGAGTGAAAAATTATAAAGACCATTTTATGAAATATATATAGGCTTTTTCTTTGCCCTTAGACCTGAGCAAAAAGAGTGCAGGTTCCAGAAAGCAGAACTGGATGTAAGATTTCAGGCCTTCACTGCCTGGGATACATTCCAGGTGGAGGACATTATCCCTGAATCAGAGGACACTTGCTGGATTAACATTCCTCAAGCCTCAGGGTGGGGAAGGCCCAAAGCAAGAAGACACATTCCTGACCACAGAGAAAGATGCAAGTCATCTGGGTGGTTCCAAGAACTAGCTAATTTTCCACTGTTCTTGGTTACTCCTCCCTCCCCCAGTCCCCTTGAGGTCTTCCCAGTATTACAGCCTGCTGATGTTCAAAATCTGTAAAACAACCAATCATGTGTAATCGAGTGAAAATTCATCCCTTTCCCCACCCCGTGCTATAAAAAAAGCCCCTCAGCTTGCTGGCCGGGGTCAAATTCTGTTCCTTCGTGGAAGAGCAGTTTGACCATTGGCTAGCCAACTCTCCCCAATAAACCTCTGCTGATTGCATCCAGGTACTGTGTCTTGTGATTTTGGGGTGGCCATGATTTCCTGAGACTTGAATAAGGGTCTCCCGAGTTTGGGGGTCTTCAGTATCACCAAGGTCAGAGCAAACTGCACTAAAGGTCTAAGTGATTTTGATCCAATGGTTGAGGTTATTGTTACCAATTTGTTAAAGTTAAATAAAATTAATAAGTATTTTGTTCTGTTTCAGTTTTAAAATAAACATATAGTTAATCCTGGTATGGCAGAGCATTGTATATTTTACATCCATTTTTTTTCTAGCAATAGACCTTTAGGGACAACTTAATTCAATTAACAATGAGCTAATTCAACAAATTTATTACATTTCAACTGCAAGCATGTGCTGGACATAAGACACTGCCTTTCCTCATAGTGTTTAAGCCCAGTAGCTTGAGTAAAAATCACAGTGTATTACCACTTATTTGGGCATGTATTGGCTGCATTCAGACACATGTTCCATATCTAACACACCTGACCTTCAAAACACTGCTACCAAGTCTTTACAGATGAAAGCAAACCAGTGAGTTAGGTGACTTGCCAAAGATAAAAAACATGATGACATGCATTTCTGAATGAAGATCCTGGTGACTAGCACCTTGTGCTGACATCACAGTGTTTGTATTATGCTTGTGAGGAGGAAATGAATGGAGCTTCCAGTGAGGAAAGTATCAGTGCAGTGGGCATTCTAAGAAGGAAAGCAGCTGATCCAGAAAAAGGAATTCAAGCTGAGTTTTACTTCTGAGCATCCTTCTACTAAGCCAGATCCCATATTCCTGACAATCCTCCACCAACATAGTCTTCCCATTCCCTGCCTTGAATCACATGACCCAGGTTTGCTATTCCCATGGTTCAACTATCCTTGACCCACCCACAAGTCAAATGTTTGAAAACAGAGCAATCATGTCACAGGGGTGACCATACCACATTTTGCTACTGCTCACATGAGTGTCTGTGACCTCCCACTTGGTCATCAGTGTGCCCTGGGTACCACAAATGACAGACACCCAATGTTTCCATTCAAATAATGTCCATTCCTTCCAAGTTGACATTTCTAGAAACTTACATTTCTACTTTCACCTTGTTCTTAATCATGTTTGTTTAATGTTAACAATTGGTGAAGGCTGGGAAGGAACCCAGGTAGTCACTAATTCTACCTGGTAGCTCACTATCAAGGCCATATTTGCATACTCATTTACCATTTTGCATGACCCTTGGTTGAGAGGGAGAAAACAATGTAGCTATTACCTACCTTTGGGGACACATTAAAGTCCTGTATTTATTATGTTTTCATATAACAGAGTATCATTAACAGTGTCAGGGATTGGTGCTTGTCCATGAGATGGGTTTCAAGTTGGGCCAGTTATTGATTGGCCTTTCCCTCAGTCTTTGCTCCATCCCCAATCCTTGCATTTCTTATAGACAGGATAAGTTTTGGGTCAAAAAATTTATTGTTGGGTTGGTGTCCCTATCACACCCTGGAATTCCTGCCTAGCCACAGGAACTTCACTAGGCTCCATATCACTAATGCTGTGAGTCATGGCTAAAGACGCCCCCATTAGTTCTTAGGAGCCTCCCCTATCCCGGGTTTCTGGTGCTCCCTACTTCCTTCCCCCTGCCCCATTAGTTACAGATTTCCATTCATTCTCATGGCCATCTGGCCATTTGGTCATCCCACCTGCCCTTCCTGACACCTGCCCCTGAACCCCCCACTCCCCTACCAATCCTCTCTCCTACCTAGTTCTGTCTCTCCATCTGCCTTCCACCATCATTCCATCCCCTTTTGAACTGAGACTCAAGCTCCTTGCTTGTGCCCCTCTTCCTGCCCAGCTTTCTTGGATCTGTGGAACGTAGCATGAGCATCCTGTATTTTATGGCTAATATCCACTTATAAGTAAATACATATTGTGCATGTCTTTTTGGGACTAGGTTACCTCACTCAGGATGATATTCTCAAGTTCCATACATTTGTCTGCAAAACTCACAATTTTATTTTTAATATCTGAATAGTAGTCCATTGTGTAAATGAACCACACTTTCTTTATCCATTCTTCAGTTGAGAGACATCTAGGCTGTTTCCAGTTTCCAAGTATAATGAATAAAACTGCTATGAACATAGTTGAGCATGTGTTTTTATGGGATGGTAGAGCATCTTTTGAGTATATGCCCAGGAGTGGCATAGCTGGGTCTTGAGGTAGAACTATTCCCAGTTTTCTGAGAAAGCACCAAATTGGTTTTCAAAGTCATTGTACAGTTTGTACTCCCACCAGCAATGAAGGTGTGTTCCCCTTGCACCACATCGTCACCAGCATGTACTATCACTTGAGGTTTTTATTTTAGCCCTTCTGATGGGTATAAGATGAAATCTCAGATTTGTTTTGATTTGCATTTCCCTGATATAAGATGAAATCTCAGATTTGTTTTGATTTGCATTTCCCTGATGACTAACAACTTTGAACATTTCTTTAAGTGTTTCTCAGTCATTTAAGATTCCTGGTTGAGAATTCTCTGTTTAGTTCTGTACCCAATTTTTAAATTGGGCTTTTTGAGTTGTTGGTGTCTAACTTCTTGAGTTCTCTGTAAATTTTAGATATTAGCACTCTGTCAGATGTAGAGTTAGTGAAGATCCTTACTCAATCTGTAGGCTGCCATTTTGTTTTAATGACAATTTCCTCTGCCTTTCAGAAGCTTTGCAATTTCATGAGTTCCCATTTATCAATTGTTGATCTTAGAGCCTGAGGCACTGTTGTTCTGTTCAGGAAAGTGTCTCCAGTACCAATGTGTTCAAGGGTATTTCCCACTTTCTTGTCTATGAGATTTAGTGTATCTGGTTTTATGTCGAGGTTGTTGATCCCCTTAGACTTGAGTTTTGTTCAGAGTGATAAATATGGAGCTATTTTCATTCATCTACATGTAGACGTCTACTTAAACCAGCACCATTTGTTGAAGATGCTTTTGTTTCTCCATTGTATAGCTTTGGCTTCTTTATCAAAAATCAATTCTCCATAGTTGTATGGCTTTATTTTGGGGTCTTTGATTTGATTCCATTGATCAACATGCATATTTCTATACATACTTTATATTTCTAAGACAAGAACTAGGCACCAGATTGTGTAGGTTAAAATTCTGGTTCTGCCTTAGTCAACTCTACATTCCTGTGCTTTAGTTTTTAGTTATGGAATAAGAGAAATGACTGTATCTAGCTTGTGACATTTCATAGAGATTGGATATAGTGGTATATATATGCAAAGTGCTTATGTAGTGAACATGCTTAATGAATGTTAGCTATTCCCACAAACGTTTATGCCTGAATAAATCTTCACATCCTACACATACTTCTAGAGTTTTTCTAGCTATGTTTTGTTTTTTTACATGATTGACTATAATACCTGAGTTTGACTTAGCTTCTGTTGTATATTTTTGTGTTGTGGCTTGCCTTGGGGCTGTTTGTATTTTGATGATAATCCTGCCCCTGATGAGGAGCAGATGACATACTCAGGTAATTTCATGTGAACCTGCATCCCATTTTAACTGGCCAAATAAAGGCTAGAGCCTGTGATTGGGCAGTGGAAGGGAAGGTGGGACTGGAAGTTTTAGAGAAGGAGGGAGAGGAAGGAGAGAGAGAGAAGACAAGATGGAGGGATGGAGAGCGAGGAAGACAGAGGAAAAGGAGGTGGAAGATGGAGTAGAACCACATGGCCTGGAGGAGGTGAAAGTAGCAAGGGATCTCATAGCTAGTGAATAGAGTAGTATAGTGGTATATTTGTCTAATCTAGGTGTACAGTTTTTATATATTATAACTGAGTTGTGTGGTTTTTGTGCAGGCATATTGAGGGTGGAAATTTACTGATACAAATCTGGCTGGTACTAAATATTGAGACTGGTGTTTTCCATTTGTGATGATTTAGGTGGGCAAGAGAGAAGGCGAAACTGCAGAGTGGTCATTGGTGGTTGGTGTAGCCAACAGCCAGGGTGGTCAGTCTATGGAATGTGAGCGAGCAGTATTCCAGGCATTCTCTGGAAGGATGGGCTTGGTGGCTTAGCAACCTAGCCTCAGGAACCAGACATTTTTGGCAAGGGCAAGGAAGAAGGGGCTGCTATTGATTCTAGAGCCTAGCTGAGGCTAACATGGTTTATTAAAATTATATGCAACACATTTGCATTAAGTTCATTTAGTATGTACATATACCATGTGGAGATCAGAAGATAACCTGAATAAACTGGGTTTCTCCTTCTACCATGTGGAGCCCAAGATCAAACTCAGTTTGTCAGGTTTGGCCTCAAGTTTTTTTTTTTTTTTTTTTTTTTTTTTCTCTAAATGAGCCATCTTGTCGGGCCCTTGTGTTTTGAGGCTTTTGTCTGCAACATTCATCTGGAAGATGCCACTCTTTTTCTATATACTATTTCTTAAAATACATCTGGAGTTTGATGGCTAGAATGTATCCTGGAAAATGCTGACCTGTAAGTCTTTTTATAATTAACTCCAAAAGGTGTTTTGCAGTGTTTGAAGTGAAAATAATCTTTCAGCATGGAAAAAAAATAACCCCTACATTACTCAGAAAGATGGTGTTCTTTCAGAATGTGCTGTTTACTGTAACTGTCACCTAAGCTTGTTTTCCATGCTCAATGGAGCCAGTCTAGGACTGGATCCATAAATAAAAGAAATTGAATGAGACATTTTATACTGAGAAACAGTGTGTTGCAGTCAAATGAAAATGGCCTAGAAGTAAGAAGATCTGAGTCCTCTTCTGACCTGCTGTAAATGGTGAGATCTTGGAGCTCTTCATGGGGTACCATCTGCCTCCTTATCTGTAAATGATGCTGATGGGCTGAGTCAGGTGGTAATGTCTCTCTGCTTCTATGACTCTGTACCTGATACATATTTGGTATCATCAGCCTTAGTGGCACCTGGATTTAATGAAGTGGATAGGACAGTTTAATCTGAGTTTTGTGTTTGTTTTGTTTTTTAGAATAGTATTGAAGACCCCCATACTCGGGAGACCCTTCCTCAAGTCTCAGGAAATCACGACCACCCAAAGATCACAAGAAACCATACCTGGATGCAATCAGCAGAGGCTTTATTAGGGAAGTTGGCCGGTGGTCAAACCACAAGCTCTCTCTCTCAAGAGCAAGGTTTGGCCTCGAGTGGTGGGTTAAGGGGTCTTTTAAAGAGGAAAACCACAAACCAGGGGAATGGGGAGGGGGTAAGGGGTTGCCAAGGATACATAACATAAGAATAATGAAACATTACAGAGAAACCCACCCTGAATGGTTTACCATGTCACTGCATCCCACCCTGTCATTTACCAACTATTTCAGATTAACCATATTCACTTCTTCTGGCGATAGCCCCACCTAGGTGGCTTGCATGGTCAGGAATGTGTCTTCCTGCCTTGGGCCTCTCCCACACATAGGTGGGCCTACTGCCTGAGGCTTGAGGAATGTAATTCATCCATCAAGTGTCCTGGGGTAGTGAAGGCCTGAAATCTTATTTTCAGTTCCGAGTTCTGGGACCTGCATTTTTCTGCCCAGGTCTAAGGGCAAAGAAATCTACACATATTTCATAAAATGGCCTTTATAATTTTCCGCTCTACAGTATGCCTCAGTTGATCTCTCCCCTGCTCTCTCATATTGTCACTCATAGTGAGTAGACACTTTACATTACTTAATTCTAACCACACTCTAACTGTGAGACCTCATCTGTGCTATATGAGAAAGGAACGGCTTCGGCTTCGGGATTTTAGAATGACAGAGCCTCAACAAACACTTGGTGATTATTTATTCACATCTCTTTATGGCTTTGGTCTTTGAAATTTTTAAAAATTCAGTTGATCATTTTGGTTTAATTAGGGGACTCAACAATCTTCTTGGCAAAGTGACCGATTTGATTAGATGCATTCAGAGGATAATCTAAGGACTCATCTCTCTTTCATTTTTTTCCGCCTATGGCATGCACCATATTTTACCTCAGATTGTTTTTGAATCATGTCTGTGTGTCAATTTTCAGAGTCACAGAAACTTACTTGAGGCTTATAGCGTAAGCTTTGATTTATGATTATGAGTCACCTAGGGATAATGCATTTTAAAATGTAAGAGCATTCCTCACTTTATTTTTAATTACCCATGCAGGACATCAAGTGCAGTCACATTACAAGATTTAAAAATTAAAAAAAAAAAATAAGTATGTGTGCAAACATATCATTCAGATAATTGAAGTCTTTCCTAAGTTATGCAGTGTGTTCCATTCAGTTCCCAGGGAGCCCTGTTCAATTCAAAGAAGCTGTCCTTGAAAGTCAATAAGAATGCCAGAGGGAAGGAGAGCCAAAGAACAGCTAGTATAAAGAATGGAGAGAGAAAGGTGCCATACAGTTCAGTAGGTGTGGCTGGCTCCTGGTCCTCCCTTCTGAAAAACATCAGTGGCTCTGAGAGCAATGAGAGTGTGCAGGATCAGGGCACACTTACGTTGTGCAGTAGACCCACTCACCGGAAATGGCTCATACCTATTTCTCAACTCCTTGCTCTGTTCTCTCTGGATCTGCAAGTGAAGAGATGCTTTTCAGTATAGCAGCCCTAATTGGCATTCCTGAGTGCTGGTTAGTATTCATTGTCAACTTGACAGAATCTAGAATCCCCAGGGAGAGGGGCTTCTTGGGCATGCTGGTAGGGAATTATGTAGATTAAGATTCAACTTAACTGTGGGTGATTTCTGGGCAGGGCATCCTGGACTATATAGAATAGAGCAAACCAGGTGACCATTGTGATGTGAACAGCTGCTCCAAGCCCCTGCTGCTGTGACTTCTTTGCCTTAATGGACTGTACATTGAACTGTGAGCTAAATAAGATAAGGTTTTGTAAAAGGGATTTTATCACAACTATAGGAAAAGAAACCAAGTCACCAGAGAAAATATTCATTTCTATCATCTCAAAAGTATTTCAAAAGGGCCAGTGTATGTATGTGTGTGCATGCACTACAGAAAATAAAACCAAATAAATGCAAACAAAAATAAAAAATTTAAAGTCCTTCAAGACACCTGTCTGTGTGTTCTCTATACTTGATTACCACTGTCATCCTTCTGGTTTATTCAAGTTCTTTATATGACTAGATTCCATCATTCTATGACTAAAACAGACACAATTTTTCTTTTGATTATCAGAGAAAGGAGGGGAGATGAAGCCAAAGAAGGAAAGGGAGAGGGAGGGGGAGGGGGAGGGAAGGGGAGAGGGAGAGAGGGAAAGGGAGGGGAACATGGAGGGGGGAAGGAGAGGGAGGGGGAGGGGAGAGGGGAGGGGAGGGGGAAGGGGAGGAGAAGGGAGAGAGGAATAGGGAGAGGGAAAGGGAGAGGGGGAGGGGGAGGGGGAGGGGAGGGGGAGGGGGGGAAGGGGGAGTGGGAGGGAGAGGGAGAGGGAGAGGGGAGGGGGAGGGGGAAGGGGGAGGGGGAAGGGGAGTGGGAGGGAGAACAGGCCACAGTGGTTCCCTGGATTTCATTTACTGTTGTCAAGCCATAGCCAATATAATTCTGCTCTTTGTTTGTTTCTTTTGTTTAAACCATTGACAGAAATTTTCATTCACTCTTACTCTGGCTTTCCATCCATATTGCCTTTGGTATGCTATCGTTTGTTTGAATATCAGCTCCCAAAGTTCAGCACCCTGAGCTTGGTCTTTCCTTAAGTGGAGTAAGGTATCATGAATCACCTTTTGTTTTCATTCTTTTTCATTTTAAAAATTCTGCTTACCAAGGTATTTTGTTTCTTTGAACTTATAAATCTGTTTTTGACTGTGTGTTGTTGTTGTTGTGAAGACCCCCAAACTCGGGAGACCCTTCCTCAAGTCTCAGGAAATCATGACCACTCAAAAACCACAAGAAACCATACCTGGATGCAATCAGCAGAGGTTTACTGGGGAGTTGGCTAACCAAGGTCAAAACTGCTTGTCCACGCAGGAACAGAATTTTGACAAAAGGCCAGCAAGCTGAGGGGTTTCTTTTATAGAGAAAGGGAGGAATTTTCACGGTTACACATGATTGGTCGTATTTTCGCACGGTTACACATGATTGGTTGCTTTACAAAGTTTGAACACCAACAGATTGTAACACTGGAAAGACCAAGGGGTTGGGGGTAACCCAGAACAGTGGAACATTTCAGAGGAACCTACGCTAAATGATCATTACCAACTATTTCAAGTAAACTATTTTTCACTTCTTCCGGCTATAGCCCCACCTAGATGGCTTGCATCTTTCTCTGTGGTCAGGAATGTGTCTTTCTGCCTTGGGCTTTTCCCACCCACAGGTGGGGTCTACTCCCTGAGGCTTGAGGAATGTAATCCAGTAAGTGTCCTCTGATTCAGGGATAATGTCCTCCACTCAGAATGTGTCCCGGGGCAGTGAAAAATCTTACATTCAGTCCCGCTTTCTGAAACTTACATTCTTTTGCTCAGGTCTAGGTCTAGGGTAAAGAAAAAGCCTATATATATATATATATATATATATATATATATATATATATATTCTTTATAATTTTTCACTCTACAGTTGTTGTACATGCATATGTCTGTATGAGTGAATGGAGGCCAGATCTCGATGTCAAGTATTGTCCTTGATCACTCTCTGCCTAATATTTTGAGGCAAGGTCTCTCTTTCTTCAGCTTGTGTAATGACTGTTTCCTACTTGCAAGTAGGCTACCATGCTCACCTGACATTTATGTGGGTACTGGGAATCTAAATACTCCCTAGTCTTTGGCAATCTCTGTAGCCTCTGAGCCACCTGCCTCAATTCACCCTGTTTTAGTCTATATTTTGGTGATGTTATTGCCCAAAACCCCCTGTAGCTTAAAGACATTATTTACTAGTGTATGATGCCCTTAAAATAGGGTAATGACCACTTTGGGTCTCATTGCATCTTCATAAACTTTCCTTCAAAGATGAATGCATAGTCTGCATGTTTGGAAGCTTAGCTTCAGAAAAAAAAAAAATCTATTTACTCTGTCATCTGCAAATTTTTTTTTTGAGCTATGTGTCATCATTTTCAATGGCCATGATTCATCATGATTATTACTGTGATTATAAGTCTCTGGCTTTCTTATTTTGGGCACACATGTTCTCTGATCAGGCCATATCTGAACAATGTTCTCCCAGTGTACTTACTTTCCCTCATGAACAGCTTTCTACTGCTTCACTCAAAGCCCAGAGATGGCAACAGAGCAAAGAACAAACCAGAAAGCCAATGACTAGCTTGATGAATGAGAAAGCTGAAAGAACCCAGGCTTGTTTTATTCTAGCAATTCTATTTTAGTTAACTGTTAACGCTAATGCTTTGATTCATGATAAAATTGTTATTAATATTTTCATTTGAGCTGAAGCAGATACATAAATATGTGATTTATATACATAAATATATGATTGTGCCTGAATCAACCCAGTGCTGATAAGATGGCTCTGGACTCCTAGTTATGCCTAAGGATGGTTCCACTGGCCTGCAAGTGAGCACAGGTAGTAATGAGCATTGGTGCCAGGAGAGGCCAGCCTATCTCATTCACAGAGATGCTCTCAGAATCAAGTCTCAGTCCTTCATCAGTGCCACTAGTTATATATGGACAAAAACAGTTGTATTAATTAAGCAGGCAGCATTCTGCATATGTAGCTTATTTTAAAGAGTAGTAAGCTAATTTACTGAATTTCCTCTTAAAGGAAGATTTTTATCAAATTAAACAATAAAATTCCCAATAAAAGTTACAATAACAGGCCAGCTTTAGCAGGTAAAGGTGTTTGCTACCAAGGCTGATGACCTGAGTTTAATCCCCAGGATGCACACAGAGAAAGAAAAGAACCAACTCTCCCAAATTATGCTTTGGCCTCCACATGTATACATGTACACACAAACACACACATACAATATATCAATGAAATACCTTTAAAAGTTACAATAACCTATTCCCACATACTCTAGTGGTGCAGTTCTGCAATCCTAACTACTAGAGACACTGGCATAGGAGGGTTAAGGGTCAAAAGTTTGGAAGTTCAAAGCTATCTCAAAACTTAACAAAAATTAAGAAGGGCTAGGCAAATGGCTAGTTAGCAGAGCAGTTGCCTAGCATCTACAATTCCTAGATGCAATCCCCATGTCTGCCAAAAGAAAAAATGAAGTGGATTTAAATTACTCCAATTGCATCAATTTATATGTCCCTTCCTTACTTTCTGTTCCAGCATCTGACCTCTTTAAAAAGAACTGTACCAGCTCACATTTCCCTGCCTCAGATGATAATGAAGGTGATAGCAATGTAACTCAGAAACACCTGGATATTCACCAACTGTTTGGTTCTTTTCCATTTGGTTTCAAATCAAATCTTGGCACCAGATATTGTGGAACTGTGTCTATCACAGAACAGATCCTGATAAGCAGTCCGTGAAAAACAGACAGCAGCTAGCTGGCAGAGACCCGAGCTCTATCTCACTGCCAGTTGCTACTGTCATCGGATCACCAAGCATGCAGGAAATGCCCACTCAAGGCTTAGAATCCACAACACAATGCTTGTGTCCACCACTTGTCCGTGACTGTCCTTCCTTTACATGTCTGTTATTCTAGCCTCAGGTGACCAACCAGCAGTACTCGAGATGGTTTACTGTCTTCCAGTTTACAAAGCAAGCCAGAGTTTACCACAATCAGGCCAGCATGCCAGCCAGTCTGTGGACTAAACTCTGGAATCTTATAAGCCCCAGTCACGCGAATTTCCCCTACGATCTATAAGGCATTCTTGTTTATTTTCTTAAAAACAAGTCTGCTTTCGTTCCTCCTTGAAATGTAGCTAGGGACTGGGTGGCAATAGCTTTGTGGTGGTGTGATTAAGAACTATCCCCATAGGGTACTGTATTTGAATATTTGGTCCCATCCCCACTAGTGGCGTTAGCTGGGGGTGTATTGCAAAACAGCCTCTCTGAAGGAAGCACTGGGGCTGAACTTTGAGGGTTTATAGCCTCAAAGCCTTCCCGATCTCTCTCCCTACTTCCTATGAGTATATAAAGAAGTAATCACCAGCCTGCAGTTCCTACCATCCTGCCATGCTTTCCTGGATACTAGGACTCTTCCTATAGGACTCTAAGGCAAAATAAACTCTCCTGCAAGTTGCTTTGGGTCATGGCATTTCATCACAGCAACAGCAACTTAACTAACAGAGGCTGCTAACCCTCTAGTACATTACTGCTTCCCATTGGCTCTGCAAGAACAAAGCAAGCTCATGGGACTGTTAGTGGTTTTTCTTTGCAGGAGAAGGTTGGCTGTGCAGCTTCTAGCCACAGCCTCTCTAGGGAAGGCTGGACTGGCCATGTGGCCTTGAATCATTTCACAGGCTGTTGTCTACATTCTCTATCAAGTTGAACTTTTTAAAGTCACATTATTTACTCCTGGCTGTGGATGTATTGATTTTTGAAGCCTTCTCAGAGAGCGCCTGCACACCTCCTTGAATCAAACACAATTACTTGATACACAGTAAAATGAAGCAGTGCAGGGCAGATTCTGAGCCTTCTGTGAAGTACATGATAGTCTCCAGAACAAAAGTCAACTGACTATTTATTGCATTAATTAATTAAGGGAGGCTGCACACATATTATGGTGTGTTTGTGTATGTGTGTGTGTGTGGGTCTGAGGACAATTTTGGATAGTTGGTTCTTTCCACCAAGTGGGCCCCAAGTTGGAAGCAAATGACCAACTGAGCAATCCTGTGGGCCCCCTGAGGGCAGAGAGAGCCTTGTTTCACCCGTGATCACCTGTGTGAGAGAGAGAGAGAGAGCCTTTACCTCAGGTATGGATCTCTGAGCCTGCTACAGGCTGTAGCTGGCAGCACTCTGTTCATGCACCCAGGGCCTTTGAGTAACAACATTTGCTTGTAGGCACTTTTCTTAGGTCTTTAGAAAGATAGACCCCTAATGCCTAGCTGGTTTATTAAAAATGAGGTAATTAACTGACAAGAGACTTGACTTTGGAAAAATATCTGAACACTTGAAGGCTTAGAATAAACCAAAGCTAATAAAATGCAGATTTACAGACTTTGTCCCAGCTAATCTATTTCATTCACCAGGGCATAAAGTACCTGAGAGTTCTGACACAGGCGAGTCCTCAAGCTTTATTCTGAGAAGCAGATAAAGTTTAAAATTCTGAGTTGTATTTCAGGACCTCTCTACACTTTCAGAAGAGAGAAATGTCTACTCTAATTATCCCATGGTGGAGGCCTCAGAGATTCAAGGAAGCAGACATAAAGAAATGATATATTCATACATTCATCTTCCTTACTTGCCTTGATTCACAAAATCTTCTTTCCTATCTTGAGTTTCTAATCCCCCTACCTGTATTATCATGTGCTGGAAGTTCTGGAAAAAACTGGACCTCATATGGACTCATTAACTGATTAGAACTTCAATGATGTGTCGAGGTTGGAATGTTGTGAGTCCAGAGCCTAATTATAATTCATTGTGATTGATCTTTAGCCCTCTTGATCACCATTCTGTGACTACCTTTGTATCTAACTTAACATCCTTGTTTCTAACTGGTAATGACTTTTAGAATATATTACCTTAAAAGACTAGCCTCCACCAACCAAATGGCTGTGGATGCAATATGGGCAGATAGCACCTGAGCTCATAGCAAAGATTTTTCTGCATTACTCCTAACCCACAGACCTAATGTTTCAAACAATGTATTTAAAAGGTACCTTGATTTGTGACTTTCTTTGTTACTATAAAATTTTACACAGCTGTTACCACATTGGACCATGAACATTGGAGTAGCTTTAATCAGTGTTTCTGGCACATGGTCACTCATATTTGTCTCCAGGGTAAACTAACTCTTCTCCCCTTTGTAGGTACAGTTACACTGACTTGGACAATCACCTTATATCTAGGTATGTTAGGTGTGGTGGTTTGAATGAGAATGGCACCCATAGGCTAGTATGTTTAAATTCTTGGCCTCCAGATGCTTGGTGGAGCCGCTCAGATGACAGTTATGCTAGGCTTCTGACTGTAAGTATAGCAGAATACCTGTTGAGGACTGCACTGCCCCACGCTTTGAGGCTACTGTGTTGCTGTCCACACTGCCCCACGCTTTGGGGCTAAGTGCTCTGGTCAAGAGAGAGAGTGGGGATGGAGGGGCAAGAATGGAGACAAGACAGGGTGTGTGGTCAAGTCTCGTTTACTGTCTCCCATAGTCTATAGTCTCCTCCTATTGACTATATTGACCTCTCTTTGACTTCTCTTATTGACTCTATTACAAGGAAACCCTGGGTATTTATAAGCACAAGCAGGAGAACACAGGTGAAGACATTTTACCACATGCACCATGCAGCTGGGGTCACTAAACAGCAAAACAAGCTATGTGGGATAAACAAGATGTTTGTCGGAGTGTGCTCAGCTGTTGTAGGCTGTTGAAAAAACAAGTCTCTATCAGGGTATATGGTTCCAGATGGCTGCAAAGATGATCTAGCCGCTTTCTGCTAAAAGTCGGCTCCCAACAAATACCATCAGCAGTGTCAGGAGTGGGCTCTCTCTCTTGGCATGGGACTCAAGTTGGGTCAGTCATTGGTTGGCTATTCCCTTACTTTCTCCTCCTTCTTTATCTCTGCACCTCTTACAGGCAGGAAATAATGTGGACTGAAATAATGTGGGCTGTTACCCCCATCCCTTTGTTGGAAGTCTTACCTAGTTGCAAGAGGTGACTGCTTCGTCTTCCGTATCCCCTACTGCTATGAGTCTTAGCTAAGGTCATCTTCACATATTCTTGGGAGTTTCCATTGTCCTAGATTTCTAGCTTGTCCCTGATACACACACACACACAGAGAGAGAGAGAGAGAGAGAGAGAGAGAGAGAGAGAGAGAGAGAGAGAGAGAGAGAGAGAGTGAGAGAGAGAGTCTAGTTCTCTCTCCCAGGTTCTCTCCCGTGATCCTCTCCACACTTGATCTACCCAGTTCCCCTCTTCACCCCCTCTCTCACCCAGATGTCTCATCTATTCATTTGCTGCAGATATCTATTTTATTTCCCTTTCTTAGTAAGATTTAAGCATCCTCCCTTGGGCCCTACTTGTTCCTTAGCTTCTTTGGGTTTGTGGATTGTAGCATGGTTATCTTGTATTTTATGGCTAATAGCTACATGTAAGTGAGGACATACTATATTTGTCTTTCTGGGTCTGAGTTACCTCACTTAGGATGATCTTTGCTAGCTCTGTCCATTTGCCTGCAAATTTCATGGTGTCATTTTTAATAGCTAAGTAATATTCCATTGTGTAAATGTACCATGATTTTTTCATTCATTTTTTCAGTTGAAGGATATTTAGGTTCTTTCTAGTTTCCGGCTATTACAAATGAAGCATCTCTGAACATAGTTGAGCAAGTATCCTTGTGGTATAGTAGGGTATCTTTTTGGTATATTCTCAAGAGTGGTATAGTCTTGAGGTAGAACTATTCCCAGTTTTCTGATAAACCATCAAATTGATTTCCAAAGTGGTTGTACAAGTTTCCACTCCCACCAGCAATGGAGGAGTATTCCTCGTGTTCCACATCCTTGCTAGCATGTGCTATCACTTGAGTTTTTTATCTTATCCATTCTGACAGGTGATAGAATCTCAGATTTATTTTGATTTGCATTTCCCTGATGACTAAGGATATTGAACATTGTCAGTCATTGGAGATTCCTGTCAAAAATTCTCTGTTTAGCTCTGTAGCCTATTTTAAAAATTAGGTTGCTTAGTTTGTTGCTATCTAGTTTCTTGAGTTCTTTATATATTTTGTCCATCAACCCTCTGTCAGATGTAGGGTTGGTGAACATCTTTTCCCATTCTCTAAGTTGCCATTTTGTCCTTTTGATGATGTTTTTTGCCTTACAGAAGCTTCTCAGTTTCATGAGTCCCATTGATTAATTGTTGATCTTAATTTCTGAGATGTTAGTGTTTTGTTCAGAGGTTGTCTCCTATGCCAATGTGTTCAGGGCTTTTCCTACTGTTCTTTATATCAGAATGAGTATATTGGGTTTTATATTGAGACCTTTGACACACTTAGATTTGAGTTTTATGCACTGTGATAGACATAGTTCTATTTGCATTTTTCTACACGCAGACATCCAGTTTGACCAGCATCATTTGTTGAGGATTCTGTGTATCACTGTATAGTTTTGGCTCCTTTGTCAAATATCAAGTGTCCATAGTTTGGTAAGTTCACTTCTGGGTCTCTGATTTGATTCCTTTGATCAACCTGTCTGTCTTTATGCCAATACCAGAGGTTTTATTATTATTGCTCTGAGATCAGGGATGGTGATACCTCCAGAAGTTCTCCTATTGGATAGGATGGTTTTAGCTATCCTGTGTTCTTTGTTTTTCCGTATGAAGCTGAGAATTGTTATTTCAAGGTCTATAAAAAATTGTGTTGAAATTTTAATGGGAATTGCATTGAATTTGTAGATTGCTTTTGGTAAGATGGACATTTTTGCTATGTTAATCCTACCAATACAAGAACGTGGTGGATTTTCTCATCTTCTGATATCTTCTTCAATTTCTTTCTTCAAAGACTTGAATTTTTTGTCATAAAGATCTTTCACTTGCTTAGTTACAGTTATACTGTGATGTTTTATATTACTGGTGGCTATTGTCATTAGTGTTGCTTCTCTAAATTATTCTTCAGCCTGTTTATTCTTTGTATAAAGGAAGACTACTGATTTATTTTAGTTAATTTTGTATCCAGCCACTTTGTTGAAAGTGTTCATCAGTGATCGAAGTTCTGTGGTATAATTATATCCTATCATATCAGCTAAAAATAGTGATATTTTGACTTCATCCTTTCTAGTTTGTGTCCCTTGATCATCTTATTACTCTAGCTAAAACTTCAAGGGCTACATTGAATAGATATATTTTGTTCCTAGTTTTACTGGGATTGCTTTAAATTTCTCTCTATTTAATTTGATGTTGCCTAGCTATCAGCTTGTTGTTTAGGTGTGTGCTTTGTATTCCAGATCTTTCTAAGACTTTTATCATGAGTGAGTGTTGGATTTTGTCAAAGGCATTTTCAGCATCTAATGAGACAATCCTCTGGCTTTTTTTCCCTTTAAGTTTGTTTATATGGTGAATTACATTGATGGACTTTTTTTCAGTTTTGTGCAGTACTGAATTTTGAAGTAAAACCTAATGATTTCTTTGGTGTATTCATTGTTATGTCCTGTAGGGAGCCGACAGAAAGCGGCTATCATCCTTGCAGCCATCTTGAGCCATATACCCTGACAAGAGACTTGTTTACAATAGCCTACAACAGCTGAGCACACTCTGATAACATCTTGTTTGAGATACCCAGGATCTTCCCTTGGGTGTGTGAGACTTAAAGGTGTGATTTAGAGACTTAAGGGCGTGACTTAAGGTGTGATTTAGAGATAAGATCTAAGGGTGTGACTTAAGGGCGTGACTTAGAGGTGTGGCTTAGAAGTGAGACATATAAAGGCAAGAGGCAGACAGAAGAAATTATTAGGTAGTAGGCACTTGAGATTAGACACTTGACACTTGGAAAGAGATCTAGGAATTAGACACTTAGATTTAGACACTTGTACTTGAATGAGACTTGAGACTAGAACTTAGAACTTGGAATTTGGAGGCACTAGGGACTAGGAACTAGGGACTAGGAACTCAAGACTTGGGACTTGGACTAGGAAGAGAGACTGAAGAATAAATGGGATTGAATCACACGCTGTCTGGTCTCCATTCTTCAAGTCAGTTCTTACTCTCTCTCTTGCTAAATCCAGACCAGAGCAGCTCTAATAATTTAGCCTCCAAGGCTCTTGGCAGTGTGGGTTCCAACATTGATAGAGCGGTCCCCGACATTTTGGCCCTGAAACGTAGGCTAGTGCGGTTCTCAACATTTTTGGCGCTTAACGTGGGGCAGCTCGGGCCACAACAATGTCCCCTTTTCATTTTTGATTTTGTTAATTTGGATAGTCTAACTCTGCCTTTTAGTTAGCTTTGTTTAGTCTAAGGGTTAGTCTGTCTTGTTGATTTTCTCAAAAACCTACTATTGGTTTCATTGATTCTTTTTTTTTTTTTTTTTTTTTTTTTTTTTGCTTTCTTTGTTTCTAAGATATTGATTCCAACCTTATGTTTAATTATTTTCTGCCATCTACTCCTCTTGTATGTGTTTGCTTCATTTTGTTTTAGAACATTCAGGCATATTATTAAGTTGCTAGTATGAGATCTCTCCAACTTCTTTAAGAAGGTATTTATTGCTTTAACTCTTAGCACTGCTTTCATTGTATCTCATAAGTCTGGGTATGCTGTGCCTTCATTTTCATTGAATACTAGAAAGTCTTTGATTTCTTTCTTTTATTTCTTCCTTGATCCAGTAGTCGTTGGGTAGAGAGTTGTTCAGTTTTTATGAGTTTGTAGGCTTTCTATTGTTTCTGTTGTTGTTGAAGTCCAGCTTTGTCCATGGTTGTCTGATAAGATATAAAGTGTTATTCAATTTGCTTTTATCCATTGAGACATGCTTTGTGGCTGACTGGTCAATTTTGGACAAAGTTCCATGAGGCACTGAAAGGAGGGTATATTTTTTTGTGTGTGTTTGGGTGAAACATTCTGTGAATTTCTGTTAGGTCCACTTGATTCATAACATCTGTTAGTTTCAACCTTTCTCTTTTTAGTTCCTGTCTGGGTGACTTCTTCATTGGTGAGAGTCAAGAGTTGACATCTCCCACTATTCCCACTATTAAAATGTGTGGTTCAATGCATGATTTAAGCTTTAGTAATGTTTCTTTTATAAATGTGGATGCTTTTTGCATTTGGGGCATAAATATTCAGAATTGAGGCATCATTTTGTGTATTTTTTCCTTTGATGGGTGTAAAGTGTCTTTCCCCATCTCTTTTGATTAATTTTGGCTGAAAACCTGTTTTATTAGATATTAGACTGGCTACTTCGGCTTGCTTCTTGTGTCTTTTTGCTTCCTAGGTCTTTACTATTAGGTAATAAAATCTTTTACCAGCTCTTTACTTTGAGGTAATGTCTATCTTTATTGCTGAGATATCTTTCTTGTATACAGCAGAATGATGGATTCTGTTTATATATCCATTCTGTTATCCTGTATCATTTTATTGGGGAGTTGAGTCAGTTGATGTTGAGAGATATTAATGACCAATTATTTTTAATTCCTGTTATTTTAATGTTGTTGGTAGTGTGTGTGTGTGTGTGTGTGTGTGTGTATCTTTCTTTTCTTTTGATTTTGTTGGTGTGAAATTATTTATTTCCTGTGTTTTTTTGGATATAGTTACCCTTATTGAGTTGGAGTTTTTCTTATTGTATCCTCTTGAGGGCTGAGTTACTAGAAAGATATTGTTAAAATTTGATTTTGTCATGGAATATCTTCTTTTCTCCATGTATATCAATTGAAAGTTTTGCTAGATATAGCTGTCTGTGTTGGCATCTGTGGTCTCTTAGAGACTCTAAGATATCTGTTCAGGCCCTTTTAGCTTTTATAGTCTCTTTTGAGAAGCCTGGTATAATTCTACTAGGCCTGCCTTTATATGTTACTTGACTTTTTCCCCTTGAAAGTTTTAATACTATTTTTTTGTTCTGCATATATTGTGTTTTGATTATAATGTTGCAATAAGATTTTCTTTTCTGGTCTAATCTATTTGGTGTTTTGTAAGTTTCTAGAATATTTATAGGCATCTATTTCTTTAGTTGGGGAAATCGTATTTTCATATATGATTTTGTTGAAAATATTTTCAGGGCCTTTGAGATGAGAATCTTCTCTTTCTCTACTCCTATTATTATTAAGTTTCATCTTTTCATAGTGTCCCAGATTTCCTAGATGGTTTGTGTTAGAAACTTTATAGATTTAACATTTTTTGACCAATATATCAATTTCTTTTATTGTATCTTCTACACCTGAGATTCTCTCTACCATCTCTTGTATTCTGTTGGTGATGCTTGTGTGTGTGGTTTCTGTTCTCTTACCTCAGTTTTACACCCCCAGTTTCACTCAGTTTGTGTTTTCTTTATTGCTTCTATTTCCATTTTTGGTCCTGAGCAATTTTATTCATTTCCTTCTTCTGTTTGCTAGTATTTTCCTGTATTTCTTTAAGAGATTTATTCATTTCTTCTTTAAAGGTCTCTATCATCTTCATAGGATTGAGTTTAATTTTCATGTGTTTCAGCTCATTTAGAATATCCAGAGCTTGCTGTAGTTAATGTAGCTGGGTTCTGGTGGTGCCATATTGCCTGAGCTCTTGTTATTGACATTCTTGTGCTGGTCTTTAGCAATATGGTTTTGCCTGTTAGATGCCCCATAATGTAGGCAGAGCTGTGAGCCAGAAAATGAGCACAGGTGAAGTTTACAGCTATTGAGAATGCTTTACAGGAACTGGGGTGGAGAGAATTTGGGGAGAGGGAGTCCCACCTGGTAGTCCCTGATGTCAGCAAGCCTCTGGAAATCTAGGTTGAGCTGTAGGCTTGGAAATGTACAAATCAGTGGTGTTCAGTTTGTGGAGGTGGGAGAACAGGGGTATTGGGGGATAGGGGTTCTCACCTGGTTGTCTCTAGTGCCAGCAGGCGTCTAAGGGTATAGGCAGAGCTGTGAGGGTAGCAGTGTTTTACTTTGCTAATCTTATTGATCATGATCATGGTAGATCCTTTCATCTTCTGATATCTTTTTCAATTTGTTTCTTCAAAGACTTGAAATTCTCATCATACAGGTCTTTCACTTGCTTCCTTAGAGGTACACAAAGATATTTTTATATTATTTGGGGCTACTGTGAAGGATGTTGTTTCCCTTGTTTCTTTATTAGTCTGTTTGTCATTTGTATATAGAAGGGGTACTAATTCTTTTGAAAATTAGTCTTGTATCCAGCCACATTGCAGAAGGTGTTTATCAGCTGTAGGAACTCTCTCACAGAATTTTTGTGATCACTTTTATATACTGTCATAGCATTCACAAATAACTGTACTTTGACTTCTTCTTCCTTTCCAATTTGAATGCCTTTGAACACCTTCAGTTGTCTTATTGCTATAGATAGTACATTCAATATAGTAAGTACTATATTGAATGGATATGGAAAGAGTGGACAGCTCTGCCTTATTCCTGATTTTAGTGGAATTGCTTTGGATTTCTCTTCATTTAATTTGATGTTGGCTTTAGGCTTTCTGGAAATTGCCCTCATTATGTTTAGGTACATTCTTTAAATCCTTACTCTCTCAAATACTTTTACTATGAAAGAATGTTGAATTTTGTCAAAGATTTTTCTGGCATCTAAGACCTCAACATAAAACCAGATACCATGAACCTGGGGAAATGATCTGAATGCATTGGGACAGGAGACAAGTTCCTGAACAGAGCACTGATAAAGCAGACACTAAGATCAACAATTAATTAATGAGACCTCATGAAACTGAAAAGCTCCTGTATGCCAAAGGATACTGTCAATAGGACAAAATGGCAGCCTACATAATGGAGAAATATTTTCACCAACCCCACATCTGATACAGGGCTAGTATACAAAATATATAAGGAAAAAAACCTAGACATTAACAAACAAAACAATATACTTAAAAATGGAGTAAAATCTAAATAAAGAATTTTCAGTGGAAGAATTTCAAATAGCTGAGAAACACTTTAAAGAGATATTCAATGTCCATATCCATCAGAGAAATGCAAACCTAAACACTCTGTTGCCTGACTTTGGGATCCTTTCCTACTACTGGGATGCCTCCTATGGCCTCAGTAGGAGAAGATATGTCTAATTTTACTGCAACTTAATATGTCAGGGTTAATTGATATCCATGCAAAACCTCCCCTTTTCTGAAGAGAAACAGAAGAGGAGTGGATTGAGGTGGGGGGTGAAAGACTCAGAGGGAAAAAGGGAGAGAAAACTGAGGTTTTATATAAAATAAATTAAGTTGATTAATTAAAGAAAAACGACATAATGAAATTTGCAGGTAAATGGATAACATTTGAAAAAAAAATCATCCTGAGTGAAGTAGCCCAGATCTAGAAAGACAAACATGGTATGTATTCACTTATAAGTAGACATTAGCTGTTTAGTAAATGATAATCATGTTACAATCCACAGACTCAGAAAGGCTATGTAACAAGGAGGGCTCTGGAGGAACACATTGATCTCCCAAGGAGGGGGAAATAAAAAAGATTTTATGGGTGGACTGGGAGTTGGTTGGTATGAGAACAGGAGGGATCAGGTTGGGTAGTGGGTGGAGGGAGAGGGCACTGAGAGACTATTGCAATTAGAGGACATTTAAGGAGCAATGTGGAAAACTAATGCAGGAAAACTCTCTGGAATCTAGGAAAATGACCCTAGCAAGGACTCTGTAATGGAGACTATAAAGCCTGAATTGTCCATCTCCTTCCTATAGCAAGGCAATGGTGGGACTGGAACACCATTCCAGCCACAAAACCTTTGACCTAAAATCTGTCTTGCCTTCCAGGTTTGCTGGGGCAGTGGTGCCACATAAATTGTTGGAGTGGTCAACTAACAGCTGATTGAATTTGAGGCCCATGCAATGAGAAGGAGCCAATATCTTGAGTCAATGCCTGACATTGCCTGGATAATTAGAAAATGGAAGCTGGATAGCCCAAAGACCTAGGATAGAACCATACAAAGAAAGAAAGAGACAGACGAGTAAAAGAAAGAATGAAATGATTTCTAAAGATACTCTGTTATACTCAAAAGTAGGTGCCTCATCATCAGAGAGGGTATCCCTGGCAGCTGATGGGAACGGATGTAGAGACTTACAGCCAAATATTAGGCGGAAAGAGCACCCAGGTTGGAAGTCTCCATTGGGTTCCTCCCCTCTGAGCTTGCATAACCCTGCGGAAGAGGGAGAAGAGGAATTGTTAGAGACAGAGAGGTTGAGTACACTGAAAAAGCAGAGTCACAGAACCAACTAATCAGGACTCATAGAGCCTGCATGGGTCTGCATTAGGTCCTTTGCATATATGTTATGCTTTTGGGGGGAGGTGTGTGGACTCTTGACAGTGTGAGTTGAAGTGTCTCTGACTTTTTCATCTGTTCTTGAGACCCTTTTTCTACCACTGAGTTGCCTCTCTCAGCCTTGATGTGAGGGTTTGTGTCTGGTCTTATTGTATCTTGCTGATGTCCCTGGGAGGCCTCTTTTCAGGTGGGAGATACAATGGATCCAGGGAAGAGGGGAGATGGTGGGGAACTGGGAGAAGTAGGGGTAGGGGAAGCTGCAGTCAGGGTATATGGTATGAGAGAAGAATAAATAAAATGTTTACTATTAGTTTAAAAAATATATACTTTGATTTCTATGGTGCAATTTCAATCACTGGCAAGTTTATTAAGATAGAATTTTACAATAAAGAATTGTTCCTATTTCTTTGAAAAAAAATGATAGAGCAAGTATGTTTAATTCCCTTACTTAAATTACACACCTAGTTCAATGGTAGGTCTGCCTGAGATCAAGTCTAATAGTCTCCAGAAGCTGAATCTCTTCCTCCCACAAGGAAGACGGTATCTAGTGAGCACACTGAGGGTAAAGGAAGGAGTCTTAGCATTTTAAATTATTTCTTTTGGTTCTTTTGTTTGACATTGAAAGATGACTTAATATGTCAAAATCAAAACATTACCTTCTACTGGAGATAAAAAAGTAAGATTTTTTTTTCCCCAAGCAGGCATGATGGTGCATGCCTATAATTCCAGGACTTAAGACACTGAGGCAGGAGACATTTGACAGTATAAATTTCATAGTAAATTCAAGTCCAGCCTGAACTGAGTATAGAGATGCTGTCTCAAAGAAACCAATGAACTATCCAAACAGGCAAAAAAGCTTCCCATTCAAAAGCATTTACTAAAAGTAAATACATAAATTATAGAGTAAACAATAAAGGAAACCTGAATTCAATGTGATTTCCATTTCCTAGACATTATGACCTGTTGTCTAAGAAATGAGTGTTTTTTATAAGATTTTTAAGCATACCCAGGGGTGAGGAGAAATGACTCAGTTGATAAAGTCTTAGTTGGCAAGCATGAGGGAGGACTTGAGTTTCATCCTTAAAATCCACATTTCAAAAGATAAAACAACAGCAGCAACAGCAATAACAGCAGCAGCAGCAACAACAAAATTCTGACATGATGGTGTGAGCTTGAACCTCAAGTGCCAAGAACAGGAAGACAGACGTATCTCCAGGGCTTGCTCTGCAGTCAATTGTGAATGAGCTACAAGCCAGTAAGAAACAATCTCAATGAATGAGTGAGTGAATGAATGAATGAATGAATAGGTAGGTAGGTAGCAGGCATTTGAGAAATGACTTCTGAAATTGGAGGTTATCCTCTGGCCTCTGTACATGTACATACCTATGTATACACACACATACACACATACACACACACACACACATGCAGAAAAACATATGTACTCACACATACATATGCAGAAGTGTTGAGGCCCACATTCTGCCTCAACACTTTTGCCTCAACACTTTTGGGGCTAAGTGCTCTGGTCAAGAGAGAGTGTGGCTCTTGGGGCAAGAGATGCAAAGAATGGAGACAAGACAGGGTGTGATTCAGTCTCTTCTATTTTCTCAAGTCTCCCTAAAGTCTCTCTTCTTGAAGGAAATTCTGAGGTATTTATATACACAAGCAGGAGAACACAGGTGAAAACATTTTACCACATGCACCATACAGCTGAGGTCACTAAACAGCAAAACAAGCTATGTGGGATAAACAATATATTTATCAGAGTGTGCTTCAGCTGTTATAGGCTTTTGACAACCAAGTCTTTCATCTGGGTATATGGTTCCAGATGGCTGCAAAGTTGATCTAGCTGCTTTCTACTAAAGTCGGCTCCCAACAGGTCCCCCTTTTTAAATTTTTTTCAAAAGGGAAGGCTGGGAAAACTTACGGAAACCGTGCCTGTCCTAGGTTGAAACAAAGGACCCCAGCCTCACTTAAGATGCTGAGGCCTCCCTTATTTTAGGGGCAAGGGTCTTGAAGTGTTCCTTTACCCGTCATTGGCTATCCGGCTTAGCGCGTAAGTTAGGGGTTAATCCTCGTCAATCTTGATGACAGAGGTTTCAGAGTCCCCTACTTCCAGCCTGTAATAGCGGACCTGTATGGGTTTCATTTGTTATCTGTTGCCGTACCAAAGCCATCAGTTTGAACAGCATGAACCCGAGAGACAAGAGACTTAATATCTAAACCGTTAATATAAAAGCAACACTCTTTAAGGCAACACACAACTTCCCCTGTTGGAGAAGTGAAAGGTCTAAGCCTTGTACCCACAAATTTATACCAATGAAATCCTTGAATTTTGCATCAGCTTAGTAACAATTATACAGATAAAGACAGCCTAATATTAACCACCTCAGTCCCCAAGTCCAGGGAATTGGGGCGCCGACTCCTCATTAACTTCTTCAAGCTGAACATGGGCGTTGACTTTTAGAAGAGGGATGAGGGGAAGGGTAAATTGATAAGCATCTGAAGTCTGTCTTAACTTCGTCCAGCTGGAAGTCCAGGGCATCAGTGAACATGCAGGTGATAAGATTCATTCTCCAAAGCTGTGTATTCTGCAATATACAAATCTCAAAACAAGTTTTAGTATCTAGATAATTATTTTGATTCTCTGGAATCTAGTGTTCTGGAGGCCTACCTCTGTCATGTCTGATCCATATAATTCTGGAAGACATAACTACTACCTTAATGACCTCATCCGAAAACTCATAGAAAAACCTTTTTTTCCAAATTAGTCTTTCCTTAAGCCAGTAACCAGAAAAACCTTTACATTGAGTTTTTATCCAGAAAAATATAATTATATAACTCAGAATCACACCCATTTTGAAAGTTAAATCAATTAACATTATCATTCTGCTTAGCTCTTTGTCTAGAGCAGCCTTCTATTTATTCCTCGCATCTTTAAAGCCTTTTTCATCTGTTTTTACTCACTTATTTCTTGCCCCATTTTCGTTACTATAACCTTTATCTATGTATCTGTTTGGCTCTCTTGACTCAGAGCAGCCTGCAATTTACTCCTTGCATCTTTAAAACTTTTTTCATCTGTTTCTGCTTATTTTTTTCTTGCCCCGTTTTTGTTACTATAACCTTTATCTATCTATTTGGCTCTCTTGACTCAGAGCAGCCTGCAATTTACTCCTTGCATCTTTAAAACCTTTTTCATCTGTTTCTGCTTACTTATTTCTTGCCCCGTTTTTGTTACTATGCAATCACCTTTGTTTCACTTCCGAATTCAGCCAGCTCCGTCAGTCGACTGGTTCTCCAGTGCAGGGTGTCTTCCACTGTATCCCGCTTACTGGAGTTCAAACGTTGAGGCTCTGTCAGTTGACTGGTTCTCCAGCGCAGGGTGTCTTCCACTGTATCCCGCTTACTGGAGTCCCTGTTCGGGTGCCACTAATGTTGAGGCCTTTACTCTACCTCAATGCTTTTGGTGCTAAGTGCTCTGGTCAAGAGAGAGAATGGGGATCTTGGGGCAAGAAACGCGAAGAATGGAGACAAGACAGGGTGTGATTCAGTCTCTTCTATTTTCTCAAGTTTCCCTCAAGTCTCTCTTCTTGAAGGGAATTCTGAGGTATTTATATACACAAGCAGGAGAACACAGGTGAAAACATTTTACCACGTGCACCATACAGCTGAGGTCACTAAACAGCAAAACAAGCTATGTGGGATAAACAATATATTTATCAGAGTGTGCTTCAGCTGTTATAGGCTTTTGACAACCAAGTCTTTCATCAGGGTATATGGTTCCAGATGGCTGCAAAGTTGATCTAGCCGCTTTCTACTAAAGTCGGCTCCCAACACAGAAGAATTTTGGTATAACCACTTCAAGCTTGGCTTCTTTTCTTTTGTATCCCAACATATCCAGACAAAAGGACACTGTCAATTTTTAACTAGTTGGAGTAGAGATAGGTAGATGTTTGCTTTGTTTTAGAATTTAAATACTTTTCAAAGGCCCAGTCCTAAAGAGCTGGTTATCAGTGTGACCATGTGGAACCTGTGGAACCTTTACTAGGTGGGGCCCAGGGGAGGTCTTTAGGTCATTGATACCATAGAGAGAACTTTAATGGGTTTGCAGATCTCCAGCTTTTTATGTCACCTTTTCTTTCTGAATGTGAGCTAAGAGCTTTGTTCTTGTTACATAGTGTGCTACTTTGACATACATCTGAAGAAATGAGGTCAACCAATTTTGAACTATGAGCCAAAATAAGTACACTCTGTTTATAAGTTGGTTGTCTTGGGGTTTTTTGTTATAGTGACTAACACAGTACATGATGTCCCCAAAGTCAGTCAGCTTGGATGGTTAGAGACCACCAGACCATCCTTTCAATAATTTGAACTACGGGACTACATATCATTATCAGAAATTAAAGATCAACATAGTAAACTACAACTGCTTTTTTAAAAAAGAGTCAAAACAACAGAGAGAAGAACAGTCAATTTGGAGAGACTGAAGAAGGTACAAAAGGGATTGACATGTAATGGAGGTACAGAAAGAGGGGGAAGTGGGGTCTGCGTGGCCAGAGCAAACTTCTCACAGAGAAGCAGAAGGGGTGAACGAGGAGAGAGGAAGCAGGAAGAAGAAAAGGTGCAAGATGAGACAGAAGAGACCCAAACTTGGTTATTCAATTCACAGATATTAACTAACATCTTCATGAAACTGGCTTTATTTTTGTTTCTTTTATGGAACTCAATAGCTTTCTTATCCTTGCTGTATTTTATTTCACCATTTCTTACTTCCTTGCAACCAAGAACTTCCATGAGAACAGCTATTTCAAAGTTTAAAACCAAACATTTTTAGCAAAGCCAAATAAATATGACACCTTATGCTTCAATTTTGTTTTAGGTGGCCTCTTTAGTAGGAATATTATGCCATTGGCAATAACAGGGCCATTCCTGGTTCTCACTGTCACCTATGACCTTTGAGCAAGTAGATGGCCCCTATCGTCTTACTGACAGGCTATTTAAATTGGTTTCCAGAAAATTCTGGCACCTTGAACTAATGAGTATTTTTAATAGATCCAAAGCATCTGAGAAAGAAATATACAGTTTCTGGGAGAATGAGGAAATATTTGGCTTCTTTGAACATGACAAATAACTCACTTGCTAGTAAATGGCTAATGTCACCCTGACATCCAAATGGATGAGTGATTACCTCTCTTAGTTTTCCAGACAGTTTTTATTTTGCTAATGCAACTGTGATTTATCATAGCAATGCTCCTGACATGGCTACTCCAATGCAAGCTATGTACTTGATATTGATATGCAGCATGGCAAACCATTGTTTGCATGTACGCACGCACACGCGCGCGCACACGCGCACATGTACACACACACACACACACACACACACACACACACACACACACACCTTGGTATGTCTAGAAGCCCATGATCTATGGGAAGAAGACGGTTCGGACAAGCACAAACATGTATGCTCCACTTATACATTCACCATGCTTGCCAGATAAAAATGGATGGGCAAATGTGTGAAGATATGAACCAGCAAGGTCATAAGGTGGAAAGCATTGCACATGAAACTCGGTTCACCTGGGCCAACAGCAAGCTCTGCCAGGATTCAGTGAGCTCACTTATAATTTTCTTAGTGTTTATTCAGAGCATTAGAGTTTCAATCCATGCCTTTGAGCCCCAAATGTTCTCTATAGTAAAATGAACTAATGCAAGCCACTGTCTGTATCTTCACTAACCTCAGAGGATTGACTAATATAGAGATCTTACCTCTGTCCTGTGTCTTTCACATCCCTGTCCATCCCGGTTAACACTTAACACCAGAGAGAAACCCAAGAGTTGGCTCTTGGCTGTTCACTAGCTTGGACCATTGTCTGCTCTGCATTATTTTAAACCTCTGACAGAGGGAAGTTCAAGCTTAGCAAAGAATTACCTATTGTGGACATTTGTGACTTTCTTGTAACACAAATTGAAAATGTACTGGCACACAGCCATTAGAGGTAGCAATTCAATGGTTTTATAATAGTGGTTGTTTCAGGTAAACATTTCAACTTTAGTAAGTCCAAAGTTGAAGTTTTTAGAGATGATATTGATTCTATATCATTGATACATTTTATCTTAAAGGAAGTTTTATAGTTCATCTATTGAATAGCAGAGAGAGCCTATGATTTGTTTCAGGAGTTGAGAGCTATTACTCTCGTTAAGAAGACCTAGGGTCTATTCCCAACACCAACTCAGTGGTTTGTGACCATCTGTGGCTCTAGTTTCTGGGAATTCAAGTTCTTCCTTTGACCTCTGAGAGCAACAGGTAAACAAGTGGTGCATGTATATACATGTAAGCAAAAAGGTCATCTACATAAAAATAAATAAGTGAAATGAAAATTAAAATGAATTAAGAATTTAAAAAAGAAATGACAGCAGAAAGAAAAGTCTGCTGACTCTTCTGGCCTTGGCAACTGGTCCTCAGATAGGTTAAACTCCTGTATTTCCAAAGAGGTAGCTTTATTTTCAGGTGTGGGTTGTGCCAACTAGTAAATTCATTTGGCAACCTCAAGTTTTTTCAGACTGGAATGCTAAGGCACTATGCACAGTATGTTAGAGACTACTTATGGTAGCATCTGCTCTATATTGACAGGCTAGGGTGAAGCTGTAACAGTAGGGTTCAGAGGAGCCTAGCAATAATTAATACAGGAGAGAAACTTTGTGACTATAAAATTAGAGAGATGGTAGAAAATACTACAATCACAGAGAATGCAGACCCAAAGCCTGTTGTAGGTTTGTATCCCAGCCCCACTCATTATGCATGTGTGGTATTAAGCTAACCATTTAACTTTACTACCTTCATTGTGTTTTCTAGAAAATGGAAGCGGATGAGTAATGAGCCATCTGTCACACAGAGAATTCACCATGATTATCTGGACTCATGTTTTTGAAGTGCTTAGAAAAGTCGTCAGCACAAGCACTACGTTACTTTACTTACATAGTATGAAGCAGAGGGGTAAGAGAGATTCTGTACTGATCTCTGTTCTCTTGGAAGGTGAACTTACAAACTTCCCTGCATGTACAACCCCAGATCATAAACACTGTGTTCTGGATCAGACTCTCATTCCTACTGATAATGACTCTGAGTCTCCAGCAAGGATCATGCCTAGGGATCACTTCTTTCTAGAATTGAATACTAACTATCTAACTTAGTGAAATTATGTCACACAAAGATACTATGCATAAAATAAGAATTAAAAGAAGGAAAGGGAATCAAAGCAAACAGGCTTAAGCGTATCAGATAAATGTGTTTATGTGTGTATGTCATGGATGCAACTATGTGAGTCTATGTGTTCATACATATATACATAGAGGCAAGAGCAATATACATGTGACATGTCTTCCTTTGTTGATTTTCATTTTGTCTTGAGATGGTTTCTCTCATTGAACTGGAATTTTGCCATTTCTGCTAGGATAGCTGCCCAGCTCACAGGATCTGTCTGTTAAATACGTTACTGCACAACTGTACAATGAAATAATAACAAATGGAAAACAGAATAAAACACCAAAACTCCAAAATCAAAAACATCCAAAAATGCAGACACAGAATTTGGTCTAAGGCCTACCGTTAAGCATTATGAAGCTGGGGTGTAGAGATGCTTATAAAGATATCAGCTACATGTGTGGTTAGAAATTTGCTATAAAAAAAAAAAGAAAAAGAAAAAGAAAAGGAAAAGAAATTTGCTATGAATTCCTTGGTGACTTTGAAAACCTGCCATGGTTCCTTGTTTGACTTTTGCCTGACTGACCCATGAACAGGAAACGTTTTCCTTTAGAAAAAAAACAAAAAACCTCACGTGCAGACGTGTAACTTAATTAAATTATTGCTTAGCCATATTTTCAAAGTGGGTATATCACATCACAACTTGACAGTGTCTGACAAAGTCAGGCACTGTGATAGCTTAAAGCAAAAATAAAATGAAATTCTGAGATAGCATAAGGAGTTGGGTTTAAAAACTGGGTTTCTAGTCCTCTCGTGTTATTGTTGTTGAAATCTATCATTGTTCTGAAAGTGTCAGATGGGTTCTTTGTGCAATCTAAACTTAAAGCCCCGAGTTTGAAATCAGAAGTTCATACTTTGTTAATACTATATACCATCTGCTAATTGCTTTACTTCTCATAGATTCAACATAAGATTTTTGAATGCATAGCTCAGTTTAATTAAGGACTCTTGGTTTATCCAAACTCATATTTTATGCTATATTTTAATAACCAATTAGAATAATCTTAATATTTAAATGTCAGGTTATTCATTATGACCAAGTCATGTCCTCTCCAAAAATATTCATTATGTTAGATGTGTCATGGCAAAAAGTATATATGAAACAAAACCATGAATCATAAAATTTAACAAGAATGTGCTATTTTCTTGTAACAATGTGACATTTCTAAGATTTCTAGATATTCTGCAAATTGTGCTGGAGATAGAAATGGCCATGTAAAATATAGAAAGCACAATGCACTTGAACTGTAACTGTAAAATGTCAAAAGAGTCTCCCTTGAGTCTTCAATTGCATTTAATGTCTTCCTTCTGAAGATAACTCAGTGTGTCAGGATCACCCAACTGCCCCACTTTCTTCAGCTTTTCCACAGTAATATAATTTGCCAAAACATATACTTGATGAGCAGAGGGTTCAGATTAGCTGAAATTTTACCCAGTGCTCACAGGAGAAAGAATGAGCTAAGAGGTATGCTAGCTCCTCGGTTTAGACAGGCTCCACTGACCTGGCCTACCAGCGTAACTCACAGCCATCCCTCTGTGTCAACTCTGAGAAATCAGATTTCTGCTAATGCACATGTTTTAGTAGGTAGGGATGGTACAATGGGTAGGTCCCACCTTACAAGTACTGAATATGGATGAAGAAAACACTGTTCCCAGTGGGACAGGAGTTCAGCCTGTGCAAGGTCAGATACAAAGGGACCTACAGGGTACCTTTGCTGTAGTAATTATTATTTGGGGGGGGGGGGTTGCTATAACCACTCATGGTCCTTAAATATCTTCTAGGTGTTTCTACCCTACCTCTGGCCATACTGTTCTCAGATAAAAGACACAGAAAGCTTTAGATTTATTTATAATAGGCTTAAATGCACTAGAGCTGTGCAGATATTGACCCTCTATGCTATTTTGTCTATTTATTTCCCTATGGTGATTCCCGCGACATCACTCCACGTTCTGCCTGAGCCACTCCTGCTCCATCAGGCCAGTTCTCATAGCCCAGTGATCACAATCCACGTTGCCCATGGTAGCTTCTTTCTTCTTCCTCTCTCTCCCATATGAGACCTCAAAGCTACAAACTTTGCTCCGCCTCCCTCTCTTCTGCCCAGCTCAGGCTGGATACATCTTTATTAGCCAATCAGGGATAATTTGAACACATAGCCGCAGCAGACCGCCCCCACCCCCATCTTCCTGCTGAGGAGGATCAAGAGCTCCTTCTCCCTGTGGAAGCAGACACTGTGCTCTCTGCTCTTGCTTGCAGTGCTGGGGTTGTACCTGTGCCTGCCACAGGCCGAGCAAGCGCTGTACTGCTCACCCATATCCTCAGCCAGACTTTATTTTCACTTTATGTTTTAAGACTGTCTTACTAGATTGCCTAAGCAGGCCTTGAGTTTGTGATCTTCCTGCTCCACCCTTCTGAATGGCTAGTGTCACACTTGCCGCATCACCAGCCCCTGTCTAAAGGTTATTTTTTTAAAAATCGCTTTTCTGATTGCTAGTTGTCAGTTCTCCACCAAACCTATCAGAATTCCAGTGACTACATTAAAATAAATTTACCGGGAAATAAAATCTCACTCTAAGGAATCTCAGGCTTAATTTAGAATAAAAGCTGAAAGTGAAAGTGATTTAGTTGATTTTCTATTTTTGCTGTTACTGACAGACATCTGGGTTTTATTCTTTACATACATTTCCTTCTAATTTATTAGGTTCGCTATGGACCTATTCTCGTGTATTAACTCAGGGCTATACTCTTCTACTTGGCTTAATTTCCCTTTTCTCATCAAATGCACAAACAATCCCAAGCTTCTGTTGCTGTACCTCTTAGGTAGATGATGCAATGCTTTGCAGTTTAGTGCTGAGGTCAGAATACATGCTTGTATGTTCTCAATTCTCCAAGATTTCCTAAACTATGACATGTGCTTGGTTAGTCTGGTAAAATCATCCATGGACTCAAAACCCACAGGTCTTCTTTATAGAAAGCGCAAAGAGACTGCTTTGTCTTATCAGGAGAGGTGGAATGAGCTAGGGTGACTGATTTTGCTGTTTATATTTTCTCAAAGCCATTTAACAAGCCCCGTGCTTTGTGTTTGGGTTTTTGATAGGAATGTGCTAACAGTTTTCCTAATAATACTAGAATTTGTTTCCTGTTTAAAAGTTAATGTGCTACTCAATGCAGTGCATTGGCCTGGTGCTGCTTGTATTCAAATGCTAATACTGGTTTCTCCAAGACCTTGTTTCCAGGGAGACAAGAGTCCATATGCAGACCCAAGTGACACTGTGTGACTTTGCCCCCAAGTTATTTCTGATTAGGGAATAAAGATGCCAATAGCTGGGCAGAAGAGACACAAGCCAGGTTGAGTTTCCCATACTTGGGGGTCAGAGGAGAACCATGAAGTGAGGAGAACAAGAGGCACCATGGTTAGGAGTCAAGAAAGCATTGCCCAAGGGCTGGCCAATTGGAGTTAAGAGCAGCCCAGATGTAAGAACTCATGGTTATCGATAGGAAAGTAGATTCTAATAGCATAGAGGGCAGATATCTGTGCCCAGCTTTAGTGCTGATTAAAGCTTATTGTAAATATAAAGGTTGTGTGTGTCTTTTATCTGGGAACTAAATGGTCAAACCTGCATTGGGATTAAAAATTTCTACAATGATTCAAGCTCAAGTCTATGATGGCACCAGCTTAATAGGTTTTCTCTTGTTTTTATGTTGTTTCTTTTTTGTCCTGTCAATACATTCTGACTTGAGTGACACCTTGCTTGACACCAGGTTCTAGGCACCCTCCCTCAGGTCACGGCTCTCATCATTTATCGCCATCCCTGAGCTTTAAAACTCTCCATTACTTGTCAAGAGTGTGTTGCCAGCCTCTCTGTAGTCTTTCCTTAAGCTCATAAGCATTTTTTTTTGTCAAAAACTATTTTAAATGCATATTTATTATCACTGCATTTAAAAATATATAAACATTTTAATTTATAGATTTTAAAGCACATCCTAGAATAAATATTTCTAATAGTCCATAACTATCTGGTATTTTCCTACTCCTTTTAAGCACGATGCAGGCCTTAGTAAGTTTTACCTACCCTTTGTGTAATTATTATACTAGCATTGCTTCTTTTATTGATACTAATAGCCAACACTTGCGTTGTCTCATTATGTTCTAGGAACAGTCCTGGGTGCCTTACACACGAGTTGGATCATTGTTTACTCTGACCTTTTCAGGTAGTTGATATCAGTATTCACTGTGGGTTTGTGTTCTGTCCCGCCACTGGGATATGGGAATGGCCACTTGGGCAGACAGAAAGTGGAGATACTAGACTTCGTTTGCCCTGCGCCAGCATCGGGTGTAAGGTGATGATACACCACTCGGGGTGGGAAAAACCGCCATGTAGGATGTAGGATGTAGGATGTGGGTCTGTGTGGGTTGCCCACTGGGGTATGTCCCACGTTGTAGGTGCCAGATGTGATTTTGCATTCTGCCCTGCTGCTGGAATATGAGAACGACCGATTGGGCAAGTGGAATGAGAAGACACTAGACTGCATTTACTCTGCGCCACCCGCTGTCTGGTGCTGGGCTTGCGAGAAGCACCAACTTTGAAGCTCGAGTTCCCAAGCTCTCAGGCATCCATCCAATCGTCACTGGAAACTGCATGGAGCCTGAACGAAGGGCCCAGAGTCCACAAGCATACGATGAGGAGCCTGGGGTTGGGGACTCCCAAACTCCTGGACATCCAGAAGAGGCTGGGTCACTGAGACTTAGGAACAAAGTGGGCCCGTGGGCCCGTGGGCTATGGATGAGTCCAGGGCTGGAGATTCTCGGACTCCTAGACATCCAGACACCTCTGGAATTCGAGGAGAAGCCGAGAACAGAGGAAGGCTGTGGGCCAAGGACAAGCCCGGGGCCTAGGGAAAGGAGAAATCCAGCTTAGCTCATCAATGACTGTCTGGGAACACAGAGCGGCCTTCTGCAGGAGACTTAGGCAGCACAATTCCGTAGACAAAAGCCTTCTCCATGCTCCCCATGGAGGTTCTTGATGAGAGAGACAGTCTTTTGGTTCCAAACTGGTTATTAATTGTTTATAGTGGAAAATAGGTGCATACCAACTCCTCAGAGTGGATAAGATATTAAATACCTTTTTGCAGGAAAGGATGTTTGGAAAGGGAAACTTATTGGCTAAACCCCTCAGGGTCTCTAGATACTTCATTAGCATGGAGAACTCTGCTCTGATCTACATGACCATAGATCATGTTCCTATGTAGGGAGTGTGGTCACATAACAGGGGCCTGGTTGGAATCAAGTGAAGCTCCTCTGAGTTCCGGGGCTTCCCACCTGCTCAACCTTACCAAGTGTCCTAACACAGCCCACTACCCCACAGTAGGGTTGTATCATAATGTGGTTGTATAAGATGCTCTCTTTTACTAATTGGAGTTAGGAGACAAGAACTGGGTTTGGTAGATACACACTTGAGAAGAGGGTTGGAAATTCTATGTTTAGACAACTATGAAGCAAGTTCTCCAAGAGCTCCAAATGGTACAGAGTCATTTGGTTGAATTAGTTAACTGCAATCAATTCTTCTTTGTATTTTAACATCTAGAAGAATTTTCAATCATTCAAAAGAGTTTTATTTAGGTATCAAATTAAGTTATCAAAATGCTAGAAATTCAGATCAGTAGATGCTTATTTCATGTTATGTTTTATATAATGGAATGGGAGAAGCATATACATAGTATGTATGACAGGCAGACATGAGGCACTCCTTTAGGCTAACTGAATGCAATTATTTCATCATGTTTTCCCACATTCCTTATTTTTAAAAAAATGGTATGCTCAGATCAGGTCTTCCCAGAGATTACCCTCTGGGAGCCTCATTTGCACGTGTTTTATAGTTTATTTTTGCATATGTAACTATGACATAATACACAGACGTACATGCACAGCTTGTGCTGTCGTCGCACATTTAGTGGAATTGCATTCTGATGCCTTTCTGCAGCTTGCCTTTACCTCCACACATTCCCAAGTTTATTATCCTGGCCCTTTGGTACCTGTGGCTTTTCAGCCTTTGCTTTCAATGCCACAGTTTAATGTTCTAGGCAAGAGCAATCTAACCCAGATGATGACTTCAGTGAGTGTCTGAGAGTGGAACTGCCACCAGTCGGGTAGGTGTGGCTTCCTCTTAATAATGTAGCTACATGGATCTCCAAAATTGCTGTCTGATAACCAACATCCTCGATTCCAGCTGAGTCTGGACATCCAGGAGTCTGAAAACCTCCAGCCCCAGGGTTAATCCTCAGCCTTTGGGCTCACTCTGTTCTCAACTTCCTGAGAACCAGTAGCATTTGGATGTCCAGGAGTTTGGGAGCCCCAGACCCCAGGCTCCTCATCGCAGTTTTGACTCAATGCAGTTTCCAGCGACAACCGGATGCCTGGAAGCTTGGGAACCCCAGCTTCAGCCTCCCACATCTTTCACTGTGTTTTCCCACCCACTGAGTGTTATATCAGGGCTTCCCTTGAGCCCAACACCCAACAGGGAACAGGGTAAATGCAGTCTAAGTGTCTCTGCGTTCTTCCTGCCCAAGCTGCCGTTCCCTTACCCCAGAGATGGGCAGAACACAAAACCACACCTTATATTCTCCTGATTCATCTCCCTATATTTTTTAAGGCCCAGAGCATATAATGAGCATATAATGGCCTGGGCTTTTCTGTGACACACAAGCACATAACTTTCCTGGTAGTTTTCAACAATCTCATTCCTCTCCTAGCCAACAGGTTCAGGTTCAGGGTTCATCTACATTTGTTTTATTGGGGGCATCACTGTTTTATTTCACCAGTGCAGACACAGCTAGATTATAACGCTGTGCAATACCTGTTACTTGACCTTATTCACATATATAATATGTATCAATTAAATATTCATGAGAAACTACTGATCCATCAATAGAAATGGTCTCTTATCTTTCCCATCAGAATATATTCCACTATTGCTTGGCAGTAGTGGGATACACCTTTAATGCTGTAGTGCTCAGGAGACAGAGGAGGCAGAGACAGGCAAATCTCTGAGTTCAAGGCTAGCCTAGAACATCCAGGGCTACACAGAGAAACCCTGTTTCAAAAGCAAAATAAAACAACAACAACAACAACAAAAAAAACCCAAAAACCAAAAAAAAAAAAAAAGAAAGAAAACCAAAAAGAATATATAGCACTAGAGAAAAATGGCCCCTGAAAGAACTAATGTGACTGGTAGACAATTATAGCACCGACCCAGGCCTGCTATGAGAAGATAAAGGCATAGTTCTCTCATAGCAGAGAGACCTCTTGGCTCTGACATATCTAGCAGTCCCAAATGCTATTGACATAGACCAGCATATCTTTGACATAGACCATCATACAATGGGAGTGAGTCTTTTTCCCTGATTAAGAGTAGATAAATTAATAGGGCCTAGTTGTCTAGCTATATATGAGGGATCTATTTTTACCATTGAATAGTTTGTGGCTTTCAGATCTTTAAAATGATATTACTATTTCATAGGACGGAAGGAATAAGGACAAATCATTTGTGGGCAGGTTATTAGCATGCTGCTTGAGTCATGATAAGCCCAGGGCCTCCCATAGAAGTATCCTGTCTTTTGTCTATGGGAGCTGGAGTTCCCTGGGATAGTGGAATTATCTCACAGGGGAGGGTCCTACTCATATCCAACTGAAGAGCTTTCTAATCGCTATGTCCTATTTTCCATGAGAACTTTTTCCTCTATACTAGTGAAATCATTGTCAACTAAAATCCTAGAGAATGTTCCTCTACACAACAAACAGATGCTTAAACCAAGCTGTTTGCTCGAGAACAGATGCATGTGTAAAGGAGTCTGGAGGCGCAGGCACACAACACAGAAGATAATGAGAAGCTGTGCATTTGCAGAAACCAGCTTGTGTCTGGGGTTTGAAAGCGTTTCTATGATACAGTGGGCTAAACACCCCTATAGGAAAATATCAAGCTTGTGTTTATGGTGTGGCAAAAAGGCTGCTGTCCTATTCTTAAGGACATGCAAGGAAATATACTGTCTGTGTGATCCTACTGGATTTTTTTTTTTTTTTTTTTTTGGAAAGTAAAAGTTTAACAACTATCACCACAGGACAGGGCTCATTTTTTTTTCTGTCAATCGTTTACTACTTTCTGAGTTAAGAATATAGATACCCAAGGTCTGAAATAACAAAATCTGGAGTTAGAATGAACGCCTCTTTTTTTGTTTTTCATGCCTTTCCTCCTCTTCTTCCAGCACCATTTCCCTGAGCTTTGTATTGTGTTTAGCTGGGGAGACTGCTCTCACTATCTAAAGTGACTGAGTAAAGGCTTGCTATCTAGCTTCTGCAAGACTGTTTCCTCAGTTGTCACAACTTTTAGATTTTGAAGTCTTCTACCTAATTGCATTTCCCTTTAAAGCTTGTTTTTCACCATCTCAATTAGTCTTGTCTAGGTGGATTCCAGGGAGAGGAGGGGAGTTTTGTTAGTTGATGTTGTTTTAAGATGTTTAGAGAACTGAGTCTGGAGAAATGGCTCAGTAGTTAAGAGGAGGCAGAGAAGAGAGAGACACTGATTGGGCATGACATGCTCTTTTGAAGCCTACACCCAGTGACACAGCTTTTCCAAAAAGACTATCTCCTAATCCTTCCCAAATAGTTCTCCTAACTGGGGACCAAATATTTAGACATAACAGCCTATGGTGGTTTTTTATTCAATCACACAACGTCCAAAATTGTTATGGGGTCAGAAAGATATCTCAGGAGTTAAACGTGCTCATTGCTAAAGCTAACAATCTAAGTTTGATGGCCAGGATACACACAATGGAAGCAGGAACCGACTCCTACAGATTGCCTTCTGACCACCACACACATACTGTGCTATGCACCAATATGGGCACATAAAATTAGATAAAATTTTGAGTGGCTATAGTTATGGATATTTTGTTACATATAAGCTAAGAGTCTTCATGTCCTATTTGGCCAGCTCAGTGCCTTTTAAGCATAAGTCATGATCTGCATCTGCTCTTTATCTCTCACAGACCCTTGAAATGTTTCTCGCCATCATTTGCAGACACAATGCGTCTCAGACACCTAACTGGCTTGGAGTGGAAGTCAGCTGACATGGTAATGGCTCCATGGATACAAAAAGGGCTAATTAACAAAGATACATTTATAGCTGATGGAGTTTATGGCTTTAAACACAGAAAAGTCTTCTTGAAATTCATCATTTGGGAGAAGTTTGTCCTAAAGCACTTGGGAGTAATCCTTCCTTAAGTAGATGGACTGGGTGTAATGTAAGCTTTTGATGATGGTTCATTATCAACACTGTGAACTTGGGTCTGTTATGTACTGGATAATCTGTAGCATTTATCAAGGCCTACTGGAATGTGTAAAACTATTTTATTATAGTTGGGGCTTGTGTTCCCAAGGGGGCCCATTTTGGGCTTTCTATTATAAACTCAAATTACTGAGTCAGTGCTATTTAGTTCACAATACTATTAGTCTACTCCTCTGAAGTTGGGGAACTCATGCCCTTTTCTAGAGCATGGGTGTTGACCTGGCCAAGCATGCTTCTTTAACTAAGAGAAGGGACATGAGAGCCTCTAACAAATCACTCCACATTCAAACTTCAATCAAGAGACTCTAGGTTCATGGGAAATGTCAAGTAGAACAGGCTCTTTTGATAACGCCTCAAAATGTCTACATGAGCATAAGGACCTGAGTTATGTATGTATTAGCCACACAGGTCTGTGAATAAATCAAATAGCTTTTTAAATTTTATGTTTAATTTATAAATCACCTTATTGCAGGATAATTGCTACACTAGAGGCTGTGTATGTTAAAGAATACAACTTGATGAGCCTTAGAGTTAAGTGGACACCAAGGGCCCCATAACCACAACCCATGTCATAAACCTACTCATCCAATTTATATGTTTCCTCTGCTGTTGTAACACTTACCACCTTTTCTTTAGTGAAGTTTTAAGTACCTAGTGCAGAACAGTTGACTGTGGTCACTGAATTATGGAATAGGTCTCTAGGACTCACCTATTCTATATGAATTGATCTTTATGCCTTTTGACCAATACCCCCTTCTGCTGGCTGTCACCATTATTTATACTTCTGAAGTCAGTGGTTTAAGATGCTTATGAGAGGGTTCATGTCATATATTCTTCTATGCTAGCTGTTGGCTTAGTCTAAAGTCTTCTCTATATAGCCAAAGTCATCATTTACAAAGATGTTACTAGGCAGCCAAAAAACTGAGACTTCATCATAAAATATGCTTACAGACAGTGTTCAAATAGAAGAAAATTTATGTAGGTGAGAAATTTGGTAGTATACAAGAAAAAACACACACACAATGAAGTCAAATTTCTATTCTTACTCATCTATTTCAGTGACATCATACTCACTCCAGTCAAACTGAACTATCTGCAGGCCCACAGATGTCTTCTGCATCTGTTCTCTTGATACAGGTGATATTCTAAGCATAAGTAGCTATCCTCACAGGCCCCTTCATTGCTCAGTGTATCACCTTTTATCTTGCATGTCATAACACCCCAATTTCTATGCTTTGACCCTTCTCAATGGTCCTCTGTCTTTTAGTTTGTAGACATTGACTCAAATGCAATGCTGTTCTGTGTTGGGGAGGCTGGACATTTATTGAATATCAGGGAATATTGCGAACACAGTTTCCCTTCATGGAAGAAGAAAAAACGCAAGATGCTGATTACTCAGCCTCCTTTACAAGTTTTGTCTACCTTGTGTATGGCCCCATGTGACTTCAACTTGAGGTAAATTTAATCATGAGGGAAAGGATGGGGACCTGTGCTGGCAAGGATAGTGGTGACAGCCAAGTGGGATGATGGCTTGGAAGGCTGGTAGCCATGCTGTAGTTGGTACTCATTGCTTTATCTTCATCACTGCTGAGAGCAGTGCCAGCTGTGCTTTGTGGAGTGCACAGGACAGGAAATGGATGGATGGAGCAGCTTGGCTTGGTGCTGGCAATTCTGGGTTCCTATCTAAAGAAAACTTTGAGTCAGATTTGAGTCATAATTCTTGAGACTTCCTCTTTCACATCCCAGCTTTTAAATGATAAATCAGCAATGACAAATCATGGTGGAAGGACTGCATGAAAGATAATAACTGAATACGAAGAGTAGAGTAGAGAGAGAGCCTGAGCCAAACCCAACAGAATGTGTGCACTACAAATGACCTGGGGGCAGGGTTTCCAAACAAACTTCAGAGACTGTGTTGAAGTTAAAAGTCCAAAGAAGCAATTTGGAGAATCTGGGGGACCATTATGCATTTTAATCTGTAAGTCAAGGTTATTTTTATTTTACCTTGTTTTAAAAATAAAGGTTAAGCGAAAGCAGCATAGAAAATAGCTTGGAATTGGAGGTTGAAATAAAGATATCAGTTCAGAGGTTGAGAGACTACATTCAGGCCTGGCCTATAGACAACCTGCTATGTATACAGGTACCAGGCACCCAGGGCTGGAATATGTGCCAGGAATATGTGACAAAGGGACAAGGTGTTTGGCTTGGGAGTAGAAATGGAGATGAATCTTAGGATGACACTAGAGATCTGGTTGGTGAAGTGTTCTGCTTGTATGGGTTGCTGTCCTGGTGTGACATGTAATTGCCCTCTTGGAGTTTCAGCTAGCTCTGTAAACGGTTACTGACAGGAGACCTGGGCAGATAGGGCCCATTTACTTTCCCTTATGAAGTACCAACTGACTTGTGAGGCCCTGATTCTTCCAGAGGAGTTACAGGCAGTTAATGGTTGCTGAAGGAAAGTAAGAGATATAATGAAATATAAGGAAATATAGAATGCCAACTCAGCTCATTTGGAAGTAAAGCAGGTGCCCTGGAAGTAGGATTATGTCTGATCGCAGGGACCGGACAGGACATGGATGGATTACAAAAGAATGATAGGGGCATATATTTTCCAAGTCCATAATAAGGCTACATATTCTTACATAATTAATCAATAAATGTGTGTATGTTTAGTGCAAGCACACACTGTGTGTGTGTACATATGTAGCATGTGCCTTAGAGGTCAGGGGAAGAAGTCCTCTGAGACTGAGAGAGTATTCTCTATCATGTTTAATCTTCTTCTTTTGAGACAGAGTCTCTCTTTGAGCATGGAGCTGCCTGGTAGCTAGTAAGCCCTCGTGATTTTCCTGTCTTTAACTAACAGTTCTGGGGCTACAGGTGTTATATGGTCATAGCATAGTTTTATCCAGGTGCTGAGAACTCAGGTTCTTGTGTTTGCACATCTACAATGCATATGTGTCTCCTATGCAGAATGGAAGAAACCAGGAGCTTATTGCTTATATTATTGATAAATGAGAAAAATAAATTTTTCAGAACAGCCAGAATATGTGTGTAATTGAGATTTCACTGGGTTAGGAAGAATTTCGAACTTCCTTCTTTCCCTATGAATACACAGATCTGTTTTCCTGGTGTCTACATTCACTGTATTTCCTCCTACTGAAGGGGGCAGTTTTGCACAACAACCTGCCGATAGTGGTTACTGTAGCTAATCTGATGCTGTCTTAATTCATGGGGTTTCTGATATTTGCATAGTTCAGTACAGGGGCTACTTTGAACTATGATGGTATTGTCCCTGATATAAATAACTCTTTTACATTTTAAAATATTCATTTTGGAGTTTCCTCAGTTCTATTTTGGGGGACAAAAATCTCTGCTTTTTCATTGTTTTTTTTGTCTTTTCCCTTTAGCTTGGGATTTTAATTTTTTAAAGTCTTACATAGCTTTTCTTTGAAGAAAAGAGCAGGGTTTGGATATTGGTGCAGCTGCAGAATTATTTTTCACAAGCTTATTATGGGGGTACTTGGCTTTACTGTGCAATAGGTATCTTCAGTGGAGAGTGCTGTGAACATTGAATACAACCAGCTGTAGCCTGAAAAAACAGAAAACACTGGCCCCCTTGTCAGGGTCTCCACCAGCCTTTTCTGAGAATGCTGTGTATGCTTTGTTAGATTCACAGCCACAGCCACACTAAGCTTAGATTCTGTTTACATGCAGGGGGGTTGTGTCCAGTAGGCTTCCTGAGAGGGGATGTATCTTGCTTTTTGTTTTCACAAAATAAAAATTTCAGAAATGTTTCAGCCACATTCAGAGGTTGGAGAGAACTGGGCATGAATGCTAAGAGGAAATTAATATTCTACACACGGACTGCAAGCAGTTTATTCTGGAGTTCATTCTGAGGAGGTAATGACTAGGAAAATGACAAAGAAAACTGTTACTGACCATTAGTGAGCAATCACCCTGTCATATTATGGAGATAATTTAGATAAATGTGGGGTTTTGCTGTCTCCCAGGGAGACAGGCTGCTGACGTCTTTGATAATGGCAACCTACTTAAAAGCTTCTTTTGACAAATGCATTGCTTTATCATGCAGATGTGAAACAGACGTGCCCATGCCTGCTTGTTGGACATAGTAATAGCATCCATGAACTTTTCCACCCAAGTTTTTCAAGAAGACTGTCAATCCTTGCTCCCAAGGACATACGATGCAACGGCCCCATGAAGGCTTTGCATCCACTGTGAAAGCAGTGTTTGGAAACATAAGGTAGTTAATAAATGACTGCCACGCATACCATATTTTTGTCCAATTGACTTCTATTATTTTAGCAGCTGCTGATTATACACTGTGGAAATTTGGAGGCCGGTAACAGACTCTCTGTTCCATCTGGGCAACTCAGCTTTTCCAGAATGGACTTTTCACCAGCCTAATGTTGGTAGGACTTTGACTACCATGTGATAAGGATGATTATCACATGAGAATGAGCACGCTAGGTAGAAAGAGTTTTTAAGGAAGACAAGAAAAGTTTCTTGAGGTGCTCACATTTTTCCTCTCTCTTTTATGTTTGTGGTACTGGGGATCAAACCCAGGGTTTTCTACACACTTTCAAGTACTTTACCATTGCTTTCAAACTCAGTTCTGTTTTATCTTGGATGTCATAGAGTGCTCTCTGGGGTCATCTATACCATTTAATTTCAAGAGAAGCCACTATGCTCATTTGGAGCATGGATAACAGATGCGTAAGTTCTGAGAATATTTTGTATTGAGGAAGCATGGGTCAAAGATGGTTGTGAACTATCTACCTAACATTTTTAAGCAGCCCCAGGAAATGACTCTGGTGTAGTAGTCACAAGGAGTAAGGCGGGGGGGATGGGTGGGGGGGGAGAGAACCTCTGCCTTCAAGCCAAACAGGAGGCTCAAAGCTGGACACTGCAGGGCTCTAGCTGGGCAAATGGGCATGGAACTGAGTTTCATCATAGGGAAAGGGCTATCACATTTTAAGACCAGTATGACAATGTCATAATGAACATGAAATTCAAGTAAGATAATTATGATTACTAATGACAATTTTCAGGGTTACAGACCTCATTGTGAAAATGCCCAAGCAATATATTACATTTGTTTGAGGGAAAGCAGGCAGGCTCTCTTTTGCTTCTCATCCTGATGGGCAGGAAAGTAAAGAGGCACCCAGACATGACAGTCGGTCAGTGGGGCTTAAGTTCAAACGTTCTGCAGCAGTTTAGTGGTGACGAGAGATAAAGGCAACAATGAGTATTTTAAAATAGCTAAAGAAAAGATTTTTAATGTTCCCAATACAAAGGAAAGATCACAGGTTCCGGTAATGAATATGGTAATTATCCTGATTTGATGGCTCTGCATCATTTCCATGTGTAGAAAAGCCACTGTACATATCATGAGTATGCACTAAGTACCAATTAATGAAGGAGCCTAATTGTCAACCATTATTTTGCACAATTTATTTTTTAATTTGCTCTTATTTTAATGTGGCTAATTAATTGGTGACTTCCCAGGGAGATGAGTGGCCTCTCATTGGTGAACTCGGAAAAGAGTAGGGTTTGGTATGGTCATCCATTCCAAGCGTCAGCTCTATAACTATAACAAAGAAATCGCATCTTGGTAACAACTCAAGCTCTACACAAAAGAAAATTAAAAACACTAAGTTAAATAAAATATGAAGAATTTCATAATAAGGCACTTTTAAAGTAGAAATCTTATTTCCACAGAAAATATGATAACATCATTTGAGGAGTTTATGAGGTTCTTGATATTTTGTGGTTTTTAATTGCAAATAAGTATGTGGTATGGTTTTAGTTCTGTGAATTTAATATCTAATATTCTTAGGTTGATTCCACATCCTAGCTATATGAGCAGTGTTATAATATGCATAGGGTTCAGATAGCTGTTCTGTACAGTGATTTTCCTCCCTCTGGATCTACACTCAGTAGTGGTATTGATAGATCTAGTGATATTTCTAGTTCTGGTTCTTTGCTTTAACTCCAGATAGTGTTTCTATAATGGCTATGCTATAATCATTTACATCCCACATTCAATACATGGATGGTCAAATGGCTAAAGGAAATATGGTACATATACAAAATAGAATGTTACTCAGCCACAAAATAAGGCCAACAGATAGGCCAGGAGTTCATTATGTAAGGTGTTATTCTATAGGCACAGAAACAGTGCATGATTACACTCACATGTGGAAGCCAAAAGGGTTGCTTTCACAGAAGCAGAGAATAGAATAGTATTTATCCAAGATAGGGTAACAGGAAAAGGGGAATAGAGAAAGGATGGATACCTGGTATGGGAGTGCTGCTGGTCAGGAGAAAGACTTCTAACAGTCTGTAGTGCAGTATACTTAGTTTTGAGTGTACTGTCCCTCACAGCCTCATGTGTTAGAACACTTGTCTTTAGCTGCTTGGGGAAGTCAGGCACTCTTCAGGAAGTGGGGCCCAGATGCAGAAAGTGAGCTGTGTGGTTTTGTTTCAGGGTCATGGCTTAGTGCTACTGCTGGCATCAAACTCTCTGATTCCTTTCTTACCAAGATGTAAGGAAGATAAGAAGCCAAAGCATCGTGCTCTTGCTGACTCAGAGCCAGGCACAGTTATGTATTCTCTACCACAGTGGTCTGTATCTCAGAACATAAGCTGAAATAAGCCACCCCTCCCTTTAGTTGCTTCTTGACAGGTGCTTGACCCCAGTACAGAGAAAATAGCTAATATAGAAAACTAGCCCTGGGAAGTGGAATTGTTGCTGTTGCTGTAAGTAACCTGACTGTGTGCTTCTTGGGCTTTTGCAATGAGTTTATAGAGGAAATGTGGAAGAGTTTGGCATTGTGGGTGGGAGGAGACCCGAATGCTTTAAAGACATATAGTCTACCAGACTATTCTGATGGAAGTCTGCAAGACCAGAATGCCAGTAAGACTGCAGAAAGAGGCTGTGTTAATGCAGTTTCAGAGAGAACCATGGTTAGCATTACTGTATTTACTCATTAATAAATCCACTAACTAGTTAAGACTGCCAGATTTCTTACAGACTTCATGATAAACAATATACAAGTTCAGATATAAGCTTTCACAGATAAACTGTTACTTCCTTACCTAAACTCAGTTTCCAACAACTAAATGCTTTATATTCCCTCTTCTTGCTATCACTAATAAACACTCCACTATATGATCCAACTTTATAATTATGAATTCAAATTTTAAGTTTCCTTTGATTGTCTTTTAACTAAATTTAAAGTGATATATATTCAGTCTCCTAGACAGAAGAAAAAAAGCCCTTCTTGTTCTTTCTGCTCCAGAAAAGGCTCATCTTAAAGACTGTTCATGTTGTTATCTCTTTTGTAAACTTATAAGCTACAGGAATCCCACTCAGACCTACCTCTTATGGACCAAATTGACTCCACCCAGATAAGTACATCTGCTAATCAATAGCCTGAAGTTCCCACTTACTAACTATTTCAGAGGATGGGATTCCTCTGGGTTTCAAATGTACATCTAAAAATTATTTTTTTTCTCCCAAACGTACTTAACTTGATTCTCTACCTATAGTGTGTGTGTGTGTGTGTGTGTGTGTGTTTCAGCATCTTGTCAAGTCCAGGATCCAGGAGAGCTCCAGAGAAGCAACCTCCAGATGCTCCAATCTTCTCTCACAGACACAGACAATTCTTTTGAACCTGTTCCTTTTGATCTATACACAGATAATTCCACAAACCCTGGACAAGAAGGAAACAGCCAATTCTCCTAAGACTGGACCAACATCCCCATACTCATTTTCTTAGGTTTCCTAGAGATGCGTTGCCCCCAAATCAGCAAGAAGTAGTTAAAGATCACGACGACCCTACTCCTGCTCCACCCTAACCTCTTTCTAATTTTTTCTTTTTAATTAAACCAAAATGGGGGAATGCTAGCATTTTGTCTAAGCTCCGCTCCACAGTTACCTGGCAACAGCCAGGTGTGCCTGACTCTTTATAAAAGGGGCTCCTTGCTCCTGCTCTTTCTTGCTCTTGCCTTCTTACTCTCACTCTGTCCTCTTGTCTCTTCCCCCCTCTCTCCCCATTCCCTTCCCCTTTTCTCCCCATTCCCCTCCCCCTCTCTCTCCATGTGCTCATGCCAGCCTCTACTCCTCTCTTCTCTCTCTCCCCTCTCTTTTCTCCCCTCTCCTCTCTCCTCTCTCCTCTCTCCTCTCTTCCCCCTTTCCCCTCTCCTCTCACCCCTCTCTTTTTCCCTTCCCCCCTCTCTCCCCTCTCCCCCTCCTCCCAAATAGCTTGAATGTGAAATTTCCTCTACAAACTCAGGTTTTCACATGCTTGCTTCCCTGCTGGGAGTTCTATTTGGGGAGGCTGTATAGCCTTTAGTAGGTGGGGGCTAGCTGAAAGAAGCATTACTGTGGTAGGAAGAGTTGGGATTTATAGCTCAACCCCACTTTCACGCCAATTTCCACGTCCAACTCACCAAATTGTGAAGATGTGAAATCCCAGCCATATGCTTCCACAGCTTTGGGGCTATCTGCTGCTGTGCCTGCCTAGGCATGATAGACTTCAAGTCCTCATAATGTGAGCCAAAATAAAGTCTTTTAAGTGGGTTCTCATCCAGTAAGATGGTCACAGTGAGAAGCAACTAATCCAGGCGTTAAGACTGATAGTTATTGTTTGTTTCAAAATACCTAATGAGATTTTGAATGCTCCCCAAAGAAATGATAGAAGGTGGGTGTGATAAACATGTCAGTTATGTGATGGAAAGCTATGTGTGCATGTGTGCCACATTTATGTGTGCCACACTGTGCCCCATAAACGAGTACAGTATGTGTCCAGTAAAATTTTTAAAATAGAATTAAATTTAAAAGTATATGATGCAAATTTGGTCAATGCTGGTGGCACAGGTTTATTTCTCCTGTGTATTTTGTTTGTTTGCTTTTGTTTCTAAAGTGCAATCTTGATCTCTTTCCAAGGTCACTCAGATGACAACTTCTTGATACATTATTAGGCCGGAAAAGTACCCCTGGGATTCTAATTCATTATCAGGATTGATGGCTTTTTCAGTGGTTTCCAACTCGGTCTCACATGCATTAAGATCAGCTCTTAATTTTTATGAAAATAATGAAATCACAACACAATAAAGCAAGAATTATATGACCATTCCGTGAAGCCAGCATCATTGCTGAAACTGGTTGACCTGCAAAATTATCACCTAAAATGATCCTGTCACTGGGTGAATGAAAATTAATTTATTTTATTGTAGACTCAATCCCCCCCACCCCCAATGGCTCCTAACTCACTGAGAATAAAAGGCAAGGTTCCTGAAATGGACAAAAAGATCTTTGACTTTTCACCTTTCATTCTCTGACATAATCAATCCCCCTCTGCCCCATTCACCTCTACTGCAGCTGACCTTCTCTTCCTCAAGATGAAAGGCAGGTGTGCTCCTGTCTCTTAGCCTTTATAGTAACCATCCCACTTCCTGGAGTGCTCTATAGCAGATACTGAAGTTGCCAAATCCCCCATGTCCTTCCAGCCTTTTCTTTTTCAAATAACACCTTTGTAATCAAAGCTCCTCCAATTCCGCCTTTAAAAGTTTCAATCGACAACCTGTGTTCCTCTATGACATTCTGATATTTATTGCCCTACTGGATTTTGTCCCCCTATGGAACTTTTCACTTCTCTGTATACTTTAGAAATTCTTCCACTACTACGTTAATTACTAGTCTCCTACTACTGTAATGTATATTTCAAAAATATAAGGCTCTTTGTTGTGTATTCTACCAATATATTTCACTCCCACCTTTAGGATAGGGTCTTATGTATCTTTCAACTCCTCTGTGTAACTTAGGAGGGCCTTGAACTTCTGATAATTCTGCCCCCTCCTCATTCTTAATGCTGGGATTCCAGACATGGACAATATACTCAGTTTATAAGGTGCTGGGGATTGAGCCCAAGGTTTCATGTATACTCTAAAAGCATTCTACTAACTGAGGTGTGTGTGTGTGTGTGTGTGTGTGTGTGTGTGTGTGTATACCCCCAACCCTGAATTATCTTCTAAGCACTTGGCAAACAGTAGCCATTCAATGCATTGTTGTTGAATAAATGAATGAATTATCTTTGTGAGCTTCTGATACTCTATCCTATAATTTTTAGGCTTCTGGAATCCTACCCTCCAGTGTAGGATTATCTAAGCCTGATGTCTAAGCCTCTTAGGCAGGCATGGTGGGCAGAAAACAGTGCATGGCCAGTATTTCTCTGTTTCTGCTTTCATTGCTAATTCAGAAATTAAGAAGCATCAAACTAAATCACCTTCAACAGATGGAAATCATTAGGCTCACAGTTTATCAAAACATCCCATGATATTCTCCATTGTCACCTGTCTTATGTCTTGGACACTGGTTTTTGAGGAAGAGAAAACTTTCTTTATGGAAAACCCTTTTAACTCTTAGGAGGCAGACTATGGCGATAAGTGGATGATGCTCCCCATTCCATTTGTAGCTCTCAGTTCAGCATTATTCTGGCCAGCTTCCCCATCAAAGATTCATTTCTGTTGGTTTCAGTGGCATCTATTGTGATTTCAGCTTCCAGAGGCAGAGATGTGAGGATTGTGAATCCATGACAGTGGAGAAACAAGGAGAGAGGATTTCTCATCTTCATCTCAACCCAGATGTGACGGAGACACAGTTATCAGCATCAGCACCAGCCTTCATCTCCATCACTTTGAATTAATAGCTCTTGCCTTATCTTCAGCTCCTAAGCCACACGGTCATGAGGTCGTAGTCCTACAGAAAGAAGCTCCTAGTTTAGAGCAGCGAAATTTGTCCTCCCTGGAGAACAAAGCCAGACTTAAAAGCTTGCTTCATTTACTTTCCTTTTTTCTGTCTCGAGGCTGATTTATTGGGAGGGAAACATGATAGTATCAGAAATGCAGTTGGCTTTTCCTGGAGCCTTCCAATTTCAATATGTGGTTTTAGGAGGAAGAGGCTCTCACTCAAACACATCATCAGCAACAAGAGTAACAGAGGGGAAGCTGTAGCCAAAGGTAAGTGGCTTTGAGTACATATATTCTTTGCTCCCCACAATTTTACAATTTATCGAAGTCTTTTAGTGAAATTACAAAGCTTTCATGTTCTCCTCTAATATTTGGCTGTACACGAAGAGAGAAGAAAAATATGAGTAGCTATGAGATATTGAGGCCTCAGTGTCCAGCTTTCTGGGGAGTTTTTTTTTTTTTTTTTTTTTTTTTTTTCTAATTTTGTTTGGCAGTATTCTTCATCTTCTACCTCATTGCTGGAAGTGGCTACTCAGAGCATGATGAAAAGAATAGGAAGGAAGAACGCACTCTTCTCATCAGTGTAATGGAAACAAAGATGAGCCACATTGTCTGTGCAATAGCCCTGCAAGGTTCTGGCTCCTAACTGAGTGGCAACAGCTGGGTGGGCAGCACTGTGAGAGAGGCAGAGGTTATGCCACATGTGGCTCTCAAAGGCGAGCACACAAATGGGCAGCGAGAGCCTTCAGCTGTTGCCTTGGCATGTGGCAGGGAAGAGACCCAGCTGCTCAAATTGCAAAGTGAACTTGAAATCCACCCACTAATATATGCACAGCTGGGACGGGGCTTGTCTTCAGGAGAAATGATCATGACTCGATCTTACCATTCATCTGTGGCACCTGAAACTCCTTGTGCTCAATACGGACTATGTCAGTGAGCCTGGAATACATTGCTTTCTCATTATGAGGCCCTATTTGTCAGTGTAACTTGCTCTGTTTATGCCAGGGTAGGAAGCTTGTTGCCCTGGAATTAGATCCTGCTTCCTAACCATTTTGACATCTGTCATTTTTCTTCTCAGGGAGTTCTTAATGACCCCACTCTCCTGTCATATCATTACACAGCCAGTAAAGGATAGACCATGTGAGGAAGACTCCGATTATGTCTCTTTAGTCCTTATGCAATAGCATCTGACCTGCTGGTCCTGTAACTGAGCTTCTGTTGGATCGGTTACCAGATAGTCTTCTGTGAATCTCCAAAGTCCTGCATGTGTTTTCTTTGCTATACCAGTGTCCAATCAGGTCACATGGGTCCTGGGCACAATATCTCACCAGATGGCATTAGGGGACAAGAATCATTACAAAAGAATCCTTCACTCAGGGTGTTCTGAAAGTTCAGTGCCTAGTGCTCTTGCTTTGGCTGGCCACAACCTTTGAGCAGAGAGGTTTGGGGAGCTACAATATCTTTGAAGAATAAGATAACTGATGTCATACAATATGTACTGTTGGAGGGGAAACTATGGGAGAGAAATTCAATCTTAGGTTAGGAATCTGTTTAGAAACCTTCAATTCACTGTTCAGAAAATGAAGCTTGGAAGAACTAGAACCAGGTAGTATGCTTTGGAACCAGGTGAAAATTTGGACCCCAAAGCTTTTGGTTCTGTTTCTTCGTCAGAATGATGGTTGTTCTGTCTTTATAGAGAAATCAGCATCATTATCATGCATTGGAGGAGAGTTCTCACCTGAAGCCTGAGCTACATTATCTACCAGGAGACTGATATACCAACACCGATACCACACCAAGACCCATGCATGGGTCCATCAGAAAGTTCTTTACACAAGCAACTACGAACTTGCAAATTAAGACAGCTTAGGGAGGAGTGAGTTAGGTCCCATTGCAGACAGCTAAGAAAACAAGAATTCAAATAAGTAAGTGACCTTCCTGTTCAATGACCATTCATTAACTCAGTTTCTATTGTTCTGTCCTTCAGTTTCAAGAAGGCAATTAAGTTTCCATAAGAATTTACTGAACAGCAAAACATCAGGTGGAAATATCTCTCTACTTTAACCCACGGTGCTACTGGCCTGAAGTAAGCCTGGGGCCTTGGATAGAAAGCACATTTAATCCATAATCTGACCTTTGTTGTATGAATCTGGACTTGACTGTTGCTCAGACAATGCAGCCAAGCTATCCAAAGGTCCTGGGTAGGGTACTTAACTCACTGATGCACTAGAGAACATAGATAGAAAGAAAAAGATCAAACCTGGCCCAGTCACTATTGATGGAGAAACCTTGCTAAGCTACCTCCACTTCCTCATCTGTAAGTGAAGTTGTCAGTGCATCCTCTGGAGCTAAGATGGAATGACTGGGATGTCCTTCTAGTCTTTTGAACTAGGGGAGAGATTGCTGTACACATGAAATTGATCATCTGGGCAGCTTTTTTTTTTTTTTTTCATTTCCTGGAACTTTTAAAATCACAAACTTTATTGTTTTATCAGGAGACAGCCTCTAAGAAGCACATCATTGTGTACATGGGCCACAATAGCCAAGTAAATGGCTCATCTGTAGCTACTAACAGACTTCTGATGAGCACCCAGAGAGTCACGAGCAGAGGCTGAGTCAGCCTGTCTCATTCTAAATACAGTCTGGTCATGTCTGCAGCCTGACAGGAGTCCTCCCCATGACTTCAAAGAAGTGATCTCTGCAGGAGCTGAGCATCAGGGTGCTGCCTGGTTGATCACAGGCTGCATCTGTGTCTGGAAACAGTGGGCAGGTGTCTCTGAGTCGAAGTCCCCTAACCTTTTGTCTGATGGCATATCCAATTTAGAATCACAGCAGCATAGCTCTGTGAAGGAAATGCCACAGGCATCTACTGAACGTGCTTTTCTCCTTTGGAAAACAATTCGCGTTCACAGAGATGGATGTGGGATATTAACATGAAGAAAGACTAAGAGTCCTTTCATACTTTCAACCAGAGTATTTTAGAATGTGTAAAAAGCTCCAAATTAGATTTTATGAAGCCAGGATAAAGAAACAGTACGGATGGCAATCAAAAATATTCAAAAAGAAAACAAAAATTAGTAATTTTTATCAATCTATGAATAAATATTTATAAATAAGCACTTCTTAATAATAAATATTTATTAACACCAAAGGGAAAATTTTAAATAAAAAAACCTGAGTACTTTTCGCCAAGATGGCACCGAAAGCGAAGAAGGAAGCTCCTGCCCCCCCCCCCCCCCCAAGCCGAAGCCAAGGCGAAGGCCTTGAAAGCTAAGAAGGCAGTGCTGAAAGGAGTCCACAGCCACAAAAAGAAGAAGATCTGAACGTCACCCACCTTCCGGCGTCCCAAGACACTGCGGCTCCAGAGGCAGCCAAAATATCCTCGGAAAAGTGCGCCTGGGAGAAACAAGCTTGACCACTATGCCATCATCAAATTCCTACTGACCACTGAGTCAGCCATGAAGAAAATAGAGGACAACAACACGTTTGTGTTCATCGTGGATGTCAAGGCCAACAAGCACCAGATCAAGCAGGCCGTGAAGAAACTCTATGACATTGATGTGGCCAAAGTCAATACCCTGATAAGGCCTGATGGAGAGAAGAAGGCGTATGTTCGCTTGGCTCCCGATTATGATGCTCTGGATGTTGCCAACAAGATTGGGATCATCTAAACCGAGTCCAGATGACTAATTCTAAATATACACTTTTTTTTCACCATAAAAAAAAAAAAAAAAAAAAAAAAAAACCTGAGTAGAATTTATCAGTAAATAGAAAGTATTGAACCACAGGGCACACAAGGTTTATTGTGGAGACTGAGCACTGCTGGGCTCAGGTTGTGTGTATGGATGTTGTCTCTTCCTGTTCATGATCTTGAACAACCTGCTAAAGTTCTCCGTCTCTACTTCCTTATCAGTAGACAAGGGCAATTGTATTCCTTGCCTGGTTCAAGTACTGTAGCCTTGGGTCAGTACACTGTAAATGAAGAATTTAGAATAGGCATATGGCAAGTTATTTTTTTTTTATTGTTGCTTTTCCCCCAGGAATCCAACCTGCAAGAATGAATATGTCTGAGAATTTTTTCTTAAATAAAACAACAAATTTGTTCAAAAATGATCTATAAAATGATGGTGTACTTTCTGGCTTATTTCAAATAACAGACTTTATTTTAAACCTCATGGTCCCTCCTAGACTTACCATTTCCTCACATTTATTTAAAATTCTATTTAAAAATACTTTAATATTTAATACATAGGTATTAATTCTATATTTTAGAATCTCATACATATGTACAATGAAATGTGATCTCTCTCTCTCTCTCTCTCTCTCTCTCTCTCTCTCTCTCTTGCTTGTTCGCTCACTCACTCAGAAAACCTACAAAACCCTTAGTAGTTACTGATGTTCATATGTGTGTGGGTATTGGGCCATCCTCTGGAACATGAAAAACCTACCAATGGTTCACATCATCAATAAAGAATGAGTGTCCCTCCCACTTCACTGCCAATTGTTTTCCCAAAAGCGTTGACTCTTGGATCATCTATCATGACTATGAGGGGATTTTGCTTGGCTTGTTTTTATGTGGGTCTTGTGCAAGTAACAGTAGCTGCTGTGGCTTCCTGATTGTGACGGTCAAACCATGTCCAGAAGCAATGACAACAATCCTCCTTCCCCTCAGTTCTTACTCTCTTACTCCCTTCTCCTTGGTGATGTTTTCTGAGCCTTGGAGATGGTGGTGGGTTCATACAGCTGTCCAGTTGGGGTTGAGTTCTTATTCTCAGCACTTTGACTTTTATATCTCTCTCTTGACTGCTGCCCACTTCAGGATCAAGCTTCTAACAAAGGCTGAGAGCAGTCCGTCTATAGGAATAAGCTTAAAATTCATTTTTTAAATATTTTAGAAGCATGTATATCTCAGCATTTTCATTGCTGTGAAGAGACACCATGACAGAGGAAACTTCTATAAAGGCAAACATTTAACTGGGGCTGACTTAAAGTGTCAGAGGTCCAGTCCATCATCATCATGGTAGGAAGTATGGCAGGATCCAGGCAAGCATGGTGCTAGAGAAGGAGCTAACACTTTTACATCTTGATAGCAAGGCAGACAGCAGGAGACTCTAGATCAAACTAGCCAGACTCAAACTTATATATGAGACCTCACAGCTCTGCCTTCACAGTAACACACTTCCTTTATCAAGGTTATAGCTCCTCTAAGGCCACACCTTCTAATAATGCCACTACCCATGAGCCAAGCATATTCAAACTACCACAGTATACAATTGCTCCTTGTCGTTATTTGCTCTAAGTGATCTTGATTGTTTGTCTTTATTATGTTTCTTGACAGAGCAAAAGGGAAAATGCCAGTGTCATGACTATCTACATAAAACTTTAAATAAAATAATAGCAAAGACATTTTGGATGTTATAATTATTTTGAAATGAAAACCATCTTAATGATTTTTAAAAAGAAATTTATATAAATTTAATTTCCTAAATCTCAAGTTTTGTAATACTTCCATGTAATTTAATAAGCACTTGAGTGAATAGATATAACCACCTTTATAACAGTATGTGCTGGACATTAGTCCTTTTAAGTTCATGGTTCACAGCTGATGTGATCCCTCCTTGGAAAGATGAAGTGGTCTTTTACAGAAGTGATTCAAACCCTATTCACCATTCATTTCCCCAATTCCAGGTCTGTGGTGAACTGTCGGCTTTATTATGTTGTGTTTATGTTTATAGAGATGTCACTCTCTTCAAGAAGCATTATTTTCAATATTGTATATATAAATGTGTTCAGTACAACCCCCCAGACTTTTTCCACAGTGCAGCATTTTCTATTTGGATGGATTCATTTTTGGAAATATGCATAATATTTAATCTCTACCATATTCCAGGAAAATTATGTACTTTCCATACTCCCAAAATATTTTTCTAATTATCTCAGCATGTTTAAACTTTTAAGAGCTCTTCTTCCTTCGTTATTGGATTGATTTATGGTTTGGTTGTTTTACAGAATTGGCCCTTTCTCTGACTTCTAGGTTCCCAGTGGTAACTGTACACATGCCAGGAACTGGTCATCAATGTTCTGTATTTATTCTTAAAATACATGACTCTCCATGTTTTAAGCTCTCATATGTTTTTTCATGGCTTTTCTAGAGCATCACATCTCGCTATTAATAGAAATACCAAGGAAAAGACCTGACTCTTGAACTAAGACAATACTTCTTTTTTGGAGCTAGCCGCCCCTGCACTGAGCTACCATCCATCTCTCTACAGAGTCAGACTATAAACACTTAACAACTTACCATCTTCATGAAAGCATGAATCAGCCATCATTGACTGAGTGCTTATTTTTGATTTAGTAGAAGGTGATCAACTCTCATAATACCATGAATCAATTAGATGAACATCAGGATAAGATACCAGGTTAATGATCAATCTGTAGTATAGAGAATACTTGGTGCTGGAAAGTATAGAACACATGGAGGCCTCCTTAGTACTTTACAGCAGATGTCAAAATTCACTCTCTCAAGTGCCATGTTTGCATGTAAGCATACACTACAATGTAAAAATGAATTAATATTCCAATGATGTATACAGGTTGTTTATACTTCTGCAACAACTATGTCAGCCAGCTGTACACCAAGGTGAATGTGTGTCAAGAACTTTAAAATCTATTTTCATCTCCTCTCCATCCAACTGAATATCACTGCAGGTTGATAGTAATTTTGATATTTTCCATCGCTTTTTGTCTTTAGTAATATAGATCATAAAACATCTATTTATATAAACAAAATAACTTCTATTATAGCTTCAAATGCCATATCCTGCAATCAGTACTCCCTACCCAAAGACCATTCTGTGCAAATACATTTTGCCTCAACAAACAAACAAACCCTTTCAGTATGTTCACCCACTTTTTTCCCCTCAGGAATATTCTTCACACAATATCTCACAAATTCAGACCTCGATAAATGTCTTGGAAGTGTTACCAACAAAGAATTAATGATGACAAGACTTAAATATTAACTATGAGATGTTAGGAGTCATGCCCTTGGAAGCAGACATGGGTTCTGCTGAATCTCTGATTCATTTTTGTTTCTTCTGATCAACACACGGCAGATGTATATACAGCAAGCCTAGTGCAGATTTCATCCTCACAAGTCAATATATCCAAGGGCATATTTTGAATTAATCAAACCTGTTTCTGAGAGATAAGCTAAATTGGTTCTTTAAAAGGAGCATGTGAAATGAAAACTTATGTATTTGTCATTACATTTAGCTTCCAGGAATCACCTTACATAACCCCCAAGTGTACTTCAATGATGACTAAAACTCAGCTCCAGGTTTGAAGCTGTTATAAAGATTCTTAAAATAATATGCACAGTAGTTTTCTGAAGTCATAGGTTGCAGGCAGTATGTTTCATATGTCTCTGTGCATCTGCATAATTATAATTATGACACTGCAACTCAGCTACCTCAACTGATATTTTTCAAGTACTCCAATTTACACTGGATACAGACAAGGTGTATGAGCTATAATCTTTCTACTTAAAGAGTAAAGTCTTACCAAAGAAGAAATATTTATTTAAATACATTTAAATAGTTACAGATAAATACAAGTGTATGAAAAATATTTAAGATCCAGTGTTTCCTAAATCTGTGATATCCCCATATGTGCTCACTGCTTTATCATATTCTGAAATTTAGCTCAGAACAATCTAAATCCTGCCTGCAGAAACCTCATAGAGTAGTGCAGTTCGGTGACAATGCCCTTGACTGGCATATCCTAGCATGTGCTGTGAGGCCCAGGGTTCAATCCCTGCTACTGCAGAGGTGGGCGAGAAGAGAAAGGGCAAGCAGGAGAAGGAGAGGGGAAGAAGAAAAGGGAAAAGGAGAGAGGAGAAAGGACAGAGTTCACTTCTTCATTTATCCGGTGGAAATTCACCATAATCCTTAATATGGGAGTAATTTTAATGAAGCCCTAAACAGCCTATTAAGAAAGGGCTTCTGTGATAATACAGAGGACAACTGAAACCATTTAAATAGGTAACACATTTCCCTTGGAAATAAACGGAAACCTTTAAATCCATATTGATTTTCTAACTGGTAGGTACTTAAGACTTAAAAACTATCATTTCTTTGAAGGGTAGAAAATTTCTGTGTCAGTTGTCCCAAACCCAGCAGAGTATTTAGCACACATTAGAAACTCAATATTCCCTTCTTATTTGATTTTAAAACAGTGAGCATTTCTTCCTCATAGATGTTAAAACATAATTCTAATCGGCACAGTGCAAACTGAAATATGGCATCCAAATGAACAGAGCTCTCAATCTAAAACAACCTGCATTTTCTCAATGTTTGCTTTTGATAATTGGTCATACCATAACCAGCAAATGGGACTTAGCAGAGCAACAGTGGTGGGTGGTAGCCTACTACTATTTGACACTATCCCCAAATGTGAAAAGGGCTTGATCACCAGCCTGTGGCACCACTGGAGGCTGATGAAATGCTTAAGAGGAAGATTGTGTGTGAGCAAATGAAGCCCTTAAATTCTCAAATTGCATGTGGGAGCACCAGTCCTTCCTCTCCTTGCTTTTCCAGATATAAGAGACAAGCTGTTTCTGCCACTCTGTGCTGCTCCCTTCTGTGATATGCAATCTCCCCAGAGGAACAAAGGCAACTGGCCAAGTGACCATGGACTAAAGCCCCTAAAATTATGAGCCAGAATGAACTCTTCCTTCTTATAAGTGGATTTCCTAAGGGAGTCTTTCCCCACAGCAATAGAAAGATGTCTGCCTACTGCTGTATTCTTTTGATTATGTATACATAAAATATGGAGGTATATATGTGCATGTATAGTTGATGTCATTTCTCCTGGGATGTTAATCTCCAAAGTTATAGACTCTCATATATTAAACCTGTGGCTAGTAATCAAAATGTCATTGTAAAATTAATCATTGAAATGCCACTGGTAAATTTCAATATCTTACTCTTGAAAAAATAGCAGTTTAAAAAGTAGCAGCAAGCCTGACAAGAGTGCTAGCTGTGCCTCACAAAATGAAAATGACTATTTAGAGTCTCAAATGAGTTTCTCATCTATCAAGAAAAATTGAGAGATCAATTAATGGTTGCACATACAAATGGATTCCTAACTACATCGAGGTGAGTGCAGCTAGACCCTCTCTGATCCTATAATACATCAAAAGCCGATTTTCTGGTGCTGCATCTCAGTAAGTATGAACTGCCCTTATATAATCAGAATGCTCCTCTCACAAGGAAATCTAGCCAGCTCTTCTGCAGATGATACAGTAGTGCCGCAAAAAACACAAGCAATTGCCCACCTGGACGCCTAGACATTCAGAAAGAGCATCATTACAGGATTCATTTCCGTGGAGGTTGCTATGGTTTCTGGCTGCACTTTCTCTTCTCGCTATAGTTGGGTGATTTTAGTTAATCAATGGCTAGTCACAGTGTAATCATTTTCTCTTCAGAAACCACAAGGAAAGAAAAGAACAAGACTGGAGTTTCAGTCACAATGTCAGTGAGGCCAGTTCTTTTTGACTACAAAAGAAAGATATATTTGATATTAATGCGAAGGAAGAAAGGAAAGTCATGAGAAAATTGCAAGCAGTTTGCAATTCAGGGGCTACTTTTTGAGAACTGTCAGAAAGATTGCTCTTCCACATGATCTCATATGTATATATACATATATACACACATACATATATAAACATATATGTAAACATACATATAAAAACATATATGTAAACATACGTATATAAACATATATGTAAACATACATATATATACATATATGTAAACATACATATATATAAACATATATGTATGTGTATATATATGTACAAAGGTGTATACATGTATATTCATGTATGTATGTGTATATGTATGTATGTGTATATATGTGTGTGTGTATATATACATATACATATACACACACACATATACTATCTCAACATGATGTGAAGGAGATATGGTCCCCACCCAGAAAGAATTTGCAATCTTAATATATCAGCAAGGTATCTAATATTGAGAAACTATAATGAGAGATTAATGTTATTTTGCCTAATGTTAACTGTTGCAGTCTTCTGCACACTGTTGTTACTAAATTTATTAAAAATAAAATAAAGCAAACACCAGGGACTGTAGAGATAGCTCTGAGGTTAAGAGCACTTTCTACTTTTGCAGAACTCCCAGGTTGTAGTCCTAGTATCCACATGGTAGCTCATCTGTAACTCCAGACTATCTGGTATTCTCTGCTACCTGTATGGGCACCAGGCACACATGTGGTGCAATAATACATGCAGACAAATACTTATACACACAAAACAAAAGTAGGTAGTGCACATGCATACATGCAGGCAAATACTCCTACACAAAAAAATAAAAGTGAGTATTTCTAATTTTTAAAAAGATGATTCTATAAATCACCAAGCCATAATAAAAACAATCCTATTAAAAAAGCATGGAAATACAGAGTTTTAGGTAAACCATGAAAAAGACTTGGAAAGGTGAATTGGAAAGCCTATTCACAAATTGGTACCAGCTTTCCTGTCTGTTCACATGAATTGGTTTGGCATAATTTAAGGATTTCACACTCATTAGATTGCGGATGTGTTTAATAAATCTAAAGTTCTGGACAGATGTTGAGCATGAAGGCCATTAAGATATAGTCTTTGACCCTGTTCTGTTTCCTCACCTCTCACTTCAGACAGTAGGCATTATGTACACAAAGAGACAAACTGGAGGAATCTTGGTAGTTACTATAGTTTGACTCTAAAGTCTCTAGCAGACCTCTGTTTTAAATAATTACTCCTTGCCTGGTAGAAGTGTTTTGAGAGACTCTGCAACCATTAGAAAGTGGAGCCTCATTGGTGTAACTAAGTTACTAAGAACAATCCCGATTCCCACAGTGGTCTTTTCTGCTCTCACAGGCTCAGCCACCACAGACTGAGCCACCCTGCTCTGCCTTTCCCACTACAATGAGTTGTAAACTGACAAAATAAATCTGTCTGTTGGGTATCTTGTCATTGTGACATAGAAGAAACTAATGTAAAGATGGCTTGGCCTTTATCCACCCCAACATCAATAGGCAACTGTGGAGGGAAACACTAGGCAGGCTGCCTGGCGCTCTGGGTTCTGGGAAGCCAGGCTTTGTATTCTGGAAATTATCAACCACTGAGTGGTTTGGAGATTCTGAGAAAACAACAGAAAATTGGATTTCTTTTTTAAAATGTGTTGCTTTGTATAGAAGCGCCACATCACCCCCAACTGTCTTGACTTAAAAACACGCATTCACATAATTGAGTATGACGTTGGTTCCTTTTATAAACAGGCTTCAATAGTACAGCTCTCTACAAAGGAGCTGTAACACTCTGAGCCTTACTGTATACCACTGGGCATACAATTGCAACAGTGATTATGTAAGATTTATAATACTAATGTTTGAAAAGAAAGTAGATCTAGAATGAATATTATTTTTTTAAAACAAAAATTATAAAGTATAGATAATTATAATATTCAGTGCTTTCACAAACACACAGAGTTTTTTTAATGATAAATAAATATTGTTTCGGGTACTATCAGACCCTGATTTTACCATTTACATCTTGACACATACTTTCTGCATGATTACAGTAACAATTATGATATTGAAATTCCCGGAGTGTGGCTCTCCTGGAGTGCCACCTGAGGCCAATAAACCATACAGAGATTATGCATCTGTACTGAGTGGTAATTTTCACCATTTGTTTTCTGGAAATCAGCTGGCTGGGTTTTACAGTTGCTCTTTTAGTTTGTTAAGCTCTACATAGCTCAGTCATAGAAAACACTTTTATATATGACTACTGAGCCATGTCAGTGTGTGGCTTCGGCACCAGTGGCAGTCAGAGAAAAGAAATTCTCTAACCTGTCTCCCAACTCATATGTATCAGTAAAAAGTGATTATTTTTTTAAATAGTAACCCATAAAATTCTTTAAGGTAAGTGAAATTTACTATAAAACAAACTAAAAGGAGCTGATAGTTACATGGGAGAGTATTCCGCACTGCTCTGCACCCTCCTGCGCTCTCTCACCATGCTGTACATGAACAAAAACATCAGTATTCTTGTCTTGGACTTCATCACTATAACCAAGTCTGCACCTCATATAATTGAATTTTTAAGAACTATCTAGAGCTATGTTTCTATTACATCATTTCCTTGATCTTGCTTGGACTGTAATGATTTAACATAAACTTCTGTGGTTAGGGCTGGAGATGTTCAGCAATTAAGAACAGTTTTCTGTTCTTGTTGAGGATCTGGTTTTGGTTTTCAGTACCTACTCAGTGACTCACATCCAGTCATAAAATTCAGGGGATCTTATGCCCTCTTCTGTCCTCTGTGGGTACTAGGCATGCACATGATATACATACAAGCACACAGGGGAAACATCCATATACATAAAGTAAAATAAATAAACTTTAAAGGGATTAAATGTTTTCCATGACAACAGATGCATACATTACAAATTTTACAAAAGACAGATATTATCATATCAAAAAGTAAATGAACTTGTTAGGAACAAAGGACAGCTTTGGCTTTAGTTGTTAGCAGAACATTTCTAAGCCTGCCTCTCTATAGATAGATAGATAGATAGATAGATAGATAGATAGATAGAGATACATTTGCACTGTTAATATGGTATTTCTCCCTAGTTTATATGAAAAATAATTATTCATCACACAGACTGATAACTCATCCTTGTAGAAGTGAATTTCTGTTCTCTGACTGCTAATGGTACTAAAGCCACACACACTGACATTGCTCCTGTGTGCAGAATTCTTCACCAGAGCATGCAAACCCTCTCTTCTGCAGTTTGCAACCCTTTGAACATATTAAATGAGTGAACAGTATACACTGAACATTTACATTCACATGTGAAATATATATTTAAGAATTGTTTTGCTTCCAGTCTGTACCTGAGGACTGAGCAGAGCTTGAGCTTCAGCTCTGCACCCAATCCCACAAAACCCAGAGGAGGCTGAACTCCCAGGAGCTCTAACCCTTGCAAGATCTTAGTATTTATTGTAAATTGCATTGACTGTATACTTTCTAATTGTGTTAGTGTGTTGTAACCTGGCATGTCTGTTATGGGGGTTTATCCACCAGCTTTTGTCTTTCTACCCTGAGTATTAGAAAACCTTGATTCTCTGAAAAAAGCTTGAAAGTGCTGGAAGAAGTGAGTTAGGCTTTAAGCAGAATCAAGAGGGTAGTGGGCTTGATTATTGCTGGTATAACAGTTTTAATTACATTAATTGCTAGCACCATTGCTTCTGAAATAGCTTTGATACAAGAAGTTAAGACAGCTACTTTTGTTAGTCATCTAGCAAAAAAATGTTACTAATGTGTTGAGTATACAAAAGGATTTATATAGTTGTGTGGAACAATGGGTTGATGCTCTATATCCTATTCAAATTATCGGAAGGAGGTTCAGGGTTTAACAGTTAGGAGCCATCTCAAGTGTCGTGACAAATACCACTGGAGTGGTGTTACTTCTATAATTTACAATGATAGTCATTATAAATAGAAAAAAGTTTAAAGACACCTATAGGGTATTTGGCATAATTCTAACACCTCTCTGGATGTTTTAACTTTGTATAGTGAGATTATGAATTTAAAGAATGCTGCTCTGTTGAGCTTTGATGCTGCAAATAATGCTGATAAAATTATCCATGGCTTGAGGTCAGTATTTCCATTTTGGTCAAACCTCAGGAATGGCATATATAGCTTGATCATGCTAGCCCCTTTTGTCTTGGGAATAATTTTATTCCTGCCCATCATGTTAAAGCTTGTCTCTAACTACATCAACAGGTTGGTAGCCAAAGTACTTGACTTGAAACTGAAAATGGACCCCCAGAGTTATTAGTTTAATAGGCTGGCAAGCCAAGGACTGGTAAGATTCTGCACAGAGCCTTACCAACCTAAGACAGAAATGCATTCCTTTTAATAATGCATATTTCATGATGGGTAAGGAAAGCATTCTTGTCAGAACAACCTAAGACAGGCTCAGTCTGATTTATGCAATAAAAATGGGAAGATGGGGAGAGCTTTTGGGGCTGCCTGTCAGGAATCTGACATTGGCCAAGAACAAGGAAATGGGCTTCTTGGAAGGAATCTGACACAGGCCAAGAACAAGTAAATGTACTGCAGGCAGGAATCTGACATTAGGCTAGAACAAAGAAGTAGTTTCAGGCAGAAATGTAAATCCTAGACTAGAACAAAGAAGTAATTTCAGGCAGGAATCTCAATCTTAAGGTAGAACAAAGAAGTAGGCTTCAGGCATGAAAATGACTTTGGGGTAGGACAGGGAAGTAGGCTCAGATATTTTGGTCATCCTGATAAGCCCTTAGAAATATTGATCACAGGAGTGATTGTGAGACTCTGTTTATTGTCCTGTGTGTTCTTTGGCTATCTGGGTTTATTGTCTTGCTTGTTTTTTTTATTATTTGCATCTATTATATTGCTAGTTCCTCAACCTAGAACTGACCTTAATACTTGCATGTAATTTAAATGGTATAAACACAAAAGAGGAGGAGGAGGGATGGGATAGGGGAATAATAGGGTGGCGTGGAGAGAATGGGGATAGGGCATAGCATCTGAAATGTAAAGAAATAAAATATTGAATAAAGAAAAAAGGAAGAAGAAAAGTAAAAAAAAAAAAAAAAAAGAATTGTTTTATTTTTATTTTGCATTTGCCTTGCACTTTCAAGGACTTTCTAGGAACATAATCAAATGTAGTTAGTTTAAATAAATTAACTAAGCAACTGATTGCTTTTATGCCTTGAAATTTTTCCTTATATCAAATTTTAATAATTTGTATCTTACATATATTATACTCCACATAGTACCCATTTTAATTTACTAACCCCAGCTTAGTAATAACGTTAGCAGCATAGTTGACTATTTATTGATATATAGTATCATTTTAACCTCCTACTTTTATTTATCTATTGAGATTTCTTTCTGGGCTAAGTATGTTGTATATGCACTCATTTAATAAATGCTTTCTTGGACTTGCTGTGGATAAAATTTCATTTGGGAATAAGGCAAAATAAGTAAAGCAAAACCAATATGCACATGGAGATTTTGTATTAATATTGGTAAGAAGTTATTGATAATTATATTGGGTAATATAATTATTACAATTTATTATAATAAATAATATTGATATGAAAGCCTATGAAAAAAATTAAGTTAAAAGAACTATCTCTACATACTGACTCTACATACTGGGGGTATTTATGTTGATTCTATTGCTTTATATACCAAAGGGAGATGCCTGGACAAGAATGGTTATTTAGTTATGAAAAAGCTATAGCCAAAGACCAGACCATACTCTATTATGTGAGAAGTGTTTATCTTATCTCTGCCCCCAGATCTTGACAGGCTAATTAGAATTGCCCTAGTTATAGGCATATCTTTGTATCTTTGTTATGCATGAGCCTTTCAGACTCTCCTTCAGTTTTTATCAATGAGCTAAGTGAAAGCGATTGACCATGATACCTCCAACTTTGTAGTTACAGGATTGTGGCTTTGATCTACATGGTAATAGCTTAACCTTTCAATTCCCAGGAGAAGAATAGGGATAGAAATTAAAATCAGCCCTGTGGCCCAATGCGTCAAACAATCAGACCATTATTATGAAAACTGAATAAGAACTCTGAACTTCAAGGCTCACATAAACTTCCTAAATAGTAAACGCATCAGGTGATGTGTGAAAATGTGGTACATTGGAACTCCATGGGAAGATAACAGAGCTCTGTGTTTGGGGTTCTCCTCATTTTGAACCATCTTGTGACCTTCACTTATTAAGTCCAAGTTTGTATTCTTCATAATAGGAATTTTATTTTAATTATAATTATACCTGAATGGACAGGGAAATTCCTCACTTTGTAGCCAGAAATTAGTTTTGGTGTTTATTGCTATGATAAAATACCATGACCAAGAGCAACTTGGCAGCAGAAAGGATTTTTTTCATCTTGCAGTTACACATCACAACTTTTCACTGAGGGAAGTCAGAGCAGAAACTGAAGCAGGGCAGGAACATGGAGGCGAAAACTGGCACAGTGGCCATGGAGGAGTGCAGCTTACTGGCTTACTCTTCATGGCTTGCTCATCTTCCTTTCTTACATATCCCAGGACTGCCAGCCCAAGGTTGGCACTACCTACAATGGGCTGGACCCTTCCACATCAATTACTAATCAAGAGAATAACTACCCCCAGACTTGCCTACAGGCAATCTTATGGAAGCATTTTCTCAATTAAGGTTCCTCTTTCCAGCTACATCTAGGTTTGTGTCAAGTTCACAAAAAACAACCAAGCATACCTACAGGCTCCAAAACTTGAAGTTGGCATAGGAAATTAAGGTTTCCATGATGACGATGGTATCCTTAAAAATTGTATACTGTATGCTAACTCCGGAAGGTCAGCATCAAAATTATGTTATGCCATTGAAAATAGACTGAGTATATCTTGTATCAGTATGCAAGGTAGGAAATGCCATACTGAGGCCCAGGTATGCAATGAAACTAGAGGGATGCTGGATAGATCTGAGTTTGCTTGGGCCCAGTTGATAGCAATCCTTCCTTGTGCTCCCACCCCGCCCCTCAGCACCATCATGGACCGTCTATACGCTCATAGGTTCTTTGCTGCCAAAATCCCCACAGACATTTTAGCTCTCCTCAGCATATCTCACTGTGACTCTTTTTCCTCAAATCAAGATAGCCAGCACTCAGAACTCCATCTTGCCAAGATAATGAAAGCTGTCATGTTTTCAGACCTGTTGTTCCCCGTGGTGAACAGGAATTTTGCTGCTGTACCCCCATGATACAATGCCATCCAATGCAGAGCTGCACATGGTATCGTTTTCATCCATATGGCTCCTGATGGAAACACCCTTGGCTTTCTCATTTGTGCATTTGCCTAATTATCTCACCTCTCCTGCTCTTAGCCATCCCTCTAACAATCTGCTCTACTGCCTTGTGCTGATTTGAATATGCTTGGCCTATAGGAAGTGGTACTGTTAGGAGGTGTGGCCTTGCTGGAGGAAGGGTGTCACTATGGGGGTGGGCTTTGGAGGTCTCCTCCTATGTTCAATTTTCACCCGTTGTGGACCAAAGCTTCCTTCTAGCTGCCTGCAGATACCAGTCTCTTCCTTAGCTTCAGGATGTAGAACTCTCGACTCCTCCTGCACCATGTCTGCCTGCACGCTGTCCTGCTTCTGGATATAATGATAATAGACTGAACCACTGAAACTGTAAGCCAGTCCCAAATTAAATGTTGTCTTTTATAAGAGTTACCTTGGTCATAGTGTCTCTTCATCGCAATAAAACACCAAAACATGCTTTTTTGGTATTTAAAAAACAAGCAAGCAAGCAAGCAAGCAAGCAAACAAACAAACAAAAAACACCCTTCACTTTCCTAGCCGACTCTATAAAATAGTGGTGAGAGAAGAGAATGCTTAGCTTTTACCTGGAAGAAAACAAACATGTTTGTGATTTCTTCTTTTTCTACAGTTAGGAAGAATAGTGAAGAATATGTTTCTGGAAAACATACCTCAATTGTCTTTCATTTAATATGTTTTTAGTGATTCTTAAGGAAGAGAGACTACCAAATTTTCCAGTTAAAGCTCTTGAGATCTGGGGCCACTAGAAACAATTTCCTTTACCACTCTGCATCCTTCAGCAGGAGAAATTTCTACAAGATAAAAAAAAAAAAAAAGGCTATGTCCAGTTCACCTTACTGTGCCCTGTCTAAAAAAAAAAAAAAAAAAAAAAAAAAAAAAAAACCTAGTGTTTTATATACTGATAATTAGTTTATAAAGTATTTATAGTCATGATAAGTGTTGAGTATGTGGATTAATTAATAAATAACAAAAATCTGTTAGAAGCTTCTGGTTGGGTAAAGTTAAGAAAACATCATTCAGCTGGGCGGTGGTGGCACACGCCTTTAATCCCAGCACTTGGGAGGCAGAGGCAGGTGGATTTCTAAGTTAAAAGCCAGCCTGGTCTACAGAGTGAGTTCCAGGACAGCCAGGACTACACAGAGAAACCCTGTCTCAAAAAACAAAAAACAAAAACAAAAACAAAAACAAAAACAAAACAAAAAGAAAGAAAGAAAGAAAGAAAGAAAAGAAAACATCATTCAACTCTCCACATAAATTCTATTTTTAAAAAATTTTTAATCAACATGGACACAGTCAAATGCTGAAGTTATTTGGAGTGTTTCTGGATTTGTATTTAAGTTGGTTTTTATAATTAAACATGAACCTTACGCAAAAATATCTGAATTACAAGAATTTCCAGCATTACAGTCTATGAAAGTAAATTAAATTTTGCAAGTTAAAATAATGAGTGACATTATTATGTGCATTTATACGCATGAAAATTGATCAGTATCAGTAGAATGCTCTAGAAGTCCTAGAATAGGTTTTGTTGATACAATATGGAGACATCCCCTTCAGCTATGACAGAAAATAATATAAAGCCATCTAATGTAGTAGTTAGCAGCGTCAGTCTCTTTCCTGTGAAGCATGCAGTTCACTACCTTTAATCATAAGGTTCTTTATCTTCCTAAAAACCTACATTTTCACGACTCCAGCTTTCTACAATCAAACCATCTTCAATATGGATATCAGGAAACAACAATGGAGAAAGAGAGTTTCTCCAATAAATGATGTTGACAAAACTAGAGCATGAAGCATGAACAGAAGGGTTGTGTGTGTGTGTGTGTGTGTGTGTGTGTGTGTGAGAGAGAGAGAGAGAGAGAGAGAGAGAGAGAGAGAGAGAGAGAGAGAGAGCTCATCCCATAATTTAGGGAATCCATTTAAATGTACTAAGTACTTAAACACTTGAAACCACAAATCTAGTAAAAGAAAACATAGGGGGAAGCTTTCTTGAAATAGCTTTTGACAGTGAGTTTGGGTTATAAAGCAAAGTATAAAGAATAAAACAAGTGTGGGTGGCTGGGGTTATATTAAACTGAAGAGTTTCAGAAGAGCAAAGAGAACTGACAAAAAGAAAAAGAAATCTATGGAAAAGGAGAACATACATTCAAACCACATACCTTCCAGAAGACTAGTATGCAAGATGTATTTGAAGCCCACACAACTACACACCACACATACACACAAGCACACACATGCTCACTCAACATGCACAAAGAATTGAATGCACACTTGTCCACAAATGACATACAAATGACCAAAGATATAAATATAAAAAGAGCTCAACATCACTAATCAAGAAATGTTAACATAACTTACAAAAAAGGATGAAAAGTGAGTCTTGGAAAGGATGATGAAACCGATCCCTTGTATACTGTTGATAGAGATATAACTTAGTGTAGCCATTATAGAAAATACTATGCAGTCCTTTGAAAACATAATCAATATTTGACCCAGAAATCTAAATTCTGGGTATATTTCCAAAGGAATGAGGATCAAGTTCTAGTAAAGATGACTATCCTTTAATGTGCATTGTCAATTTTTTTATGGTTTTCAGAAGATGCATACAAGCAACAAAGTGTCAATAAATGGGGGAATAAGGAAAATATGGTATGGTACTGTTCAGCAAAGCAAGTAGGATGGATAACTTCAGATCTTTACTTCTCCAAGCCCAGTTTCCTAGTTTCAATTCCCAGTTCTGTAGCAGACCACCCCCTGTAGCCTTCCCTCCCTCTCACACTCAGTCTCCAGCAGATCTCATAGGTCTTCTTCTTCTTCAGACTTCCTCCCCAGCCATCCCTTTGTCTCAGGCTCCCAAGGTCAGCAGGCATCCCCTGAAAACCCAGCACCCAAGCAGGCCAGAGAGAGATGAGTAGGGTGGCAAAGTAGGTAGGCAAACTGCAGATCCTCACCCTCCTTTCTTTTCTCCAAATTCAATTCCCTACTCTCATCCCAGCTCTGTAGTAGACCACCTAATGTGGTCTCTCCTCACTCTCTAACCCATTCTCAAAGAACTAGGCAAATCCTGGTGGAAAACCCTCACTTTTCTCCTTCCTGTGGACCCCTCAAAACACCTATTCCATCTGATGCTCATTTCTGGATATCAGCTCCCCATGCCTAGAAACACACTGTGCCTGCACACCCAGTGGCCACAACTGGCAGGATCCCAGAAGTTATCCCTACCAGGAAACCACACTCTCCTAAGAATCAAAGAGGGCAACAGAAACCAAGGAATAAATACCTACCCAACAAAATGAAGATCCAATATCAGCACCTAGAATTATAATAATCTTAAACCTTGATGCCAGCATAAAACCACAATTAATAATGGCCAGGAAATGTGTACTGACAAGACATAGCAACCTTACTCTAGGTCCTGAGAAATACAAAATAGCTGAAGCACAAGAAAAAGACCTTAAAACAGCTTTTATGAATATTATAGATGTCCTTAAAAAGGAAATGAGTAAATCCCTTAAATAAATCATTTTAAACACAAACCGTAGAAGGAAATGAGAAAAACAGTTTAAGACCTGAAAAGTGGATATAGAGTTAATAAAGAAGACCCGAATGAGGCAAATCTGGAAATGAAAACTTAGCAACTCAGATAGAAACCTCAGCATCAAGCCAACCAATAGACTAGAAGAATCTCAGGCATTGAAGACATAATAGAAAAAATTAATACCTTGGTCAGAAAATGATAAATCTAAAAAAAAAAATGTAAATCTACAAAATCTAGAAAATCTTGGAGCCCATGAAAAGACAAAATTTACAAATAATAGGAAGTGAGGAGGAAAATAAACTCAGGTTAAAGACACAGAAAATCTTTTCAACAAATCATAGAAAAAAAATTTCCTAACCTAAAGAAAGAGAAGCCAATCAAGACACAAGAAGTATACCGAGCACCAAGAGATTGGTCCAGAAAAGCAAGTCCTCTCAACACATAATAATCAAAACACTAAATGTACAGATCAAAGAGAGAATATTAAAAGCGGCAAGGGAAAAAACTCAAGTAACATAAAAAGGCCAACCTATTAGAATGACATCTGACTTCTCAATGGAGATTCTAAAAGCCCGAAGGGTCTGAAAAGATGTTATATAAACTCCAAGAGCCCACACATGCCAGCTCAGACTACTGTACCCAGAAAGACTTTCAGTCACAACAGATTGAGAAAGAAAGATATTTCAAGATAAAACCAAATTTAAATAGTATCTATCTACAAATCCTGTCCTACAGAAAACTCTAGAAGAAAAACTTCAACTTTAAAAAGTTAACCACACCCAAGAAAACACAAGGAAAAAATAATCCCAGCTCAGCAAATCAAAAGAGGGGAACAAAAACAAACAGGAAATAAACAATCAAAACCACCACAAGAACAAAATAACAAAAATCAATAACACTATCATTGATAACTCTCAAAATCAGTGGTCTCAGTTCCCACAATAAGAAGCCACAGACTAAGAGAATGGCTATGAAACTGTAGCCATTAATCTGCATCCAAGTAACACACTTTAATATTAAAGATATATATCACCTCAGGTTAAATGGATGAAAAAGAGTTACCTTGTTTCAAGTATCTAAGAAACAAGCTGGTGTAGCCATTTTAATATGATAGACTTCAAACCAAAACTAATCAGAAAAGATAGGGAAGAACATTGCATATGCATCCATATAAACATCAAAGGACAAGAACTCCACCAAGAGGACATGGTAGTTCTTACTATCTATGCACCAAACACAAGATCACTTGATTTCATAACAGAAACATTGCCACAGCTTAAATCACACAATTGCCCTTACACACAGACAGTGGAAAATTTAAATGTCCCTCACTCACCAATAGACAGGTCATCCAAGCAAAAACTAAACAAAGAAATGCTGTAGGTTACTGATGCTATAAACCAAAAGGACCTACCAGATATTCATAGAACATTTCACCCAAACACAGAAGAATATACCTTCTTCTCAGCATCACTTGAAACTTTCTCTAAAATTGACCATAGACTCTGTCACAAAGCAAGTCTTAATATATACAAGAAAATTGAAATAAGTCCCTGCATCCTAACAGACATAAATTAAAGCTGAATATTAACCACATGAAAAACAGCAGAAAGCTTACAAACTCATGGAAACTGAATAACTCACAACTGAAGACAAACTGGGTAATGACAAAAATTAAGAAAGAAATTAAAGACTTTCTGGAATTTAATGAAAATGAATTCACAACATACCTAACTTGATGAGACACAATGAAGGTAGTTCTAAGAGGTGAGTTTATACCACTGGCTAACTAAAACCAAACAAACAAAAGAATAGAGGGATCTCATGTTAGTTACTTAAGAGCTCAACTGAAAGCTTTAGAACAAGAGCAAAACAAAACAAAAACAAAGGAAAGAAGGTTGGGAGGAAGGAAGAAAGGAAGGAAAGAAGAAAAGAAAGAAAAGGAAAGGAAGAAATTAAAAAGAAAAGGAATTTACACCTAAAAGAAATAGCAAACAAGAAATAATCAAACTCAGGCTGAAGTAAATAAAATAATAACAAAAAGAACAATACAAAGAATCAGTGAAATAAAGAGTTTTTTGAGAATCAGTAAGATTGAGAAACTCTATATTATATATATACATATATATGTATATATATGTGTGTGTATATATATTCAGTTTATTCAAATATTGGATGTATTTATACACATTTTTATTTATTTGTTTATTTATTTATTTATTTATAAATTGGCTATATACATATCTCCAAGTTTATGGATGTAAATCATAATTTTTTGTTTTAATTTATTACAAAATAATTTGTAAAAAAATATTTTGTTAAACTCAGTCACTCTTATTGAAGAAAAACACATAGCAAAATAGGAATGATATTTCTTCTCATTTCTTCTCGTGAGTAGTTAAAATCAGACATTGCCACAGCATATTTTCCAGGATTGTTATTCAGATTTTTAACTTTGGGCCCCTTTTAATAGAACCTGGTGATCTCATTTAAATCTGGGCCTGAAGTCTTATAGGGTACGTGTGTGTGTGTGTGTGTGTGTGTGTGTGTGTGTGTGTTTATGTCTGTGTTGAAGTATTTACATGCAACATTTAACATAAATGTAAACTTTTACATATATGAAGTCTCAGTAGCATCTCTAACAACAGTCCTGAGATGAGAAATTAATGTCACTTAGCTTCGTTTTGTTTCTATTTTTGTCTTTCAGTTTCCATTATGTGAATCTGTTTTTCCTTTCTTCATTGAAACTCTCCATGGTACGTCAGTATCAGCAAGGAGCATTTAGTGGCGTATGTGAACCTTGCGAATGCATAAAAGATGAAACCATTTCTTTCAAAAGCAGCTTGAAATTTTCAAAATTTATACGAAACCAAAAAATGTCCCACAGGGAAGAGCAGTCCTTCGTAGTTATCAGTCAGCTGTGACCTACCCACAGACGCAAAAGAGGAACACCCTTTCACTGGAACCTGGAGCTGACGGCCTCACAGACATGCTACGTCAACTAGCCAAAGGGCCTTCACAAATCATCCCTGCCCTCATTTCACATCGAGAGCACATGCATCTGGCACCGTTATGCTTGACTGGTGCTAGCTTGTGGCATATGAACAGCTGAAGAATAAATCTGGGGACATTATTAGCCATGACCAGAATGTGCTGCTCTATTTCACAAGTTTAAAATAACAGCTCCTGTTTCCCTGATGTATAGTCATTTTCATATTCAGGGATGTACATTTTAGTGTGCTTCTAGCAAGTTCATAAACAATCAGCTCATAAGACAGACATCGTATGTGTGTGTGTGTGTGTGTGTGTGTGTGTGTTTTCTGGCAAACAAAACACCTAAGGAAATTTTAAATTGATACTTTAAAAGGTATATGACATATTTAAATTTGGGGGAGAAATAGACCATCTTTGTGCAATGGTTTATGATATTCAAAGTTAAAACCCACTAAGAAACAGTTTGAAGGCTTTTCATGTGCTTACACATTTACATATTGAGGCAGCCAGAGACACAAACCCTCAGCATTAAGGTTAAGCCAAACTGTGAATGGAACTGTGTGGAAACAGTAAATCTAGGAAATTTCTACCAGGAGACCTGGAAGCCAATGACTGTAGAACAAGAGGATGGCCAGGAGAACATCACAGCTATGTAACAAGACACTAGAGATGGGACACCAGGATGCGAAACAAGGATTAGGCAGGCTTAGGTCTGAAAGTGAGGCTTGTGCTCTGACCTTTTATTAGTTTGACAAGGGCTGGAAAAGGAGACTTAATATTGGTTCATTATAGAACACTGGGAAAATAAGGACAATTTTTGATCTTTTGTATATCCAAAACAGGAGTGATGCTGCCTTCCCAGTAGGTCTGCTCTCCTCACTCTAAAGCAGAAGGCACAAGAATCAGGAGAAGCTCTCGCTCCTACACTTCCCAGGATGGGGTCATTCTGGACTGAATTTTGAACATGAATTTATAGTTTCTTCTTATGTTGCTGTATATTATAAAATAGAAATTGGGGCTGAAAGATGTACTAAAACTCTATTGCCATACTAGTTACTATTTATATTCTGAGATACCCTATCTCTGTGATAGCTCTATAGACCCTGAGTGTCTTTTAAGGATTCTCAGCATACTCAGTGCTGGGATTATAGTCATAAATCAACACATCTATCTCCAGAAATGCTTATTTTAACTGAGTATTTGATATAGCAAGATGGAAATAGTTAAAGGAGAATCTGTCAAGAAATGTCTTCCAAATCACCATATTGCACCAATTTGTTATATAGAATTCATGAAATTATGGGGTAATAAAGGCAACCTTTATTCTGTCATTGCATAAGAACTATTTTTGGGTTTACTAAAGGTGGCTATAAAATGTGTCAACTACTAATTATTAAAGAACAATGTCTTCTCCATAGATCTCAAGCTAGACTGGAGGCTTTGAGCACAGATTGATAAATGAGAAATACATTTTTTATCTAAACACTAAATTAACATAATATTTTGAGACTTTTTGTATTTATACAAATTGTATTTTAGGCTAATTAACTTAATTTGTGCAAATTATAACCTGGAACTACAAATAAATTTGTCAACTATAAGTATATCTATGATATTAGTACATACTAATTTCATCTAACTTGCCAAGGAGCCATGAACTATGACACATACTAAGATTCTATAATTGTTTCCTTGTTTGTTTGTTTGTTTGTTTTATTTGTGGCTCTGAATCTGAACCCAGGCAAGTGCTCTAGCACTGAGTCATATGGAAAAGAGACTCCCAAACCCTCAACTCTTCCACTGCAGCCCCCACAGTGGTGAGATTCAGAGGCATCACTGCCATGCCTGGCACACTGGGAATCCTTTCATTTATAGTTTTACTCATGAGCTAGCTTCTCATGAGAAAATGTGAGAGTAGTAAAAATATTTTTACAACACTAGACAACAATTACTTTCTAGTCATTGTAAACTAAACTGGCAAACTATCCAAATTACGTAGTCAACCTAGCTTGTACACTTAGCCCAAAAACATTGCTTACACACTGTAAGTTTTGAAATAACCACAATTTCAAATATTATTAATCTTTTAAAATCCCATATTGGATGACATTGAAGACTCTGGGGAAATTGAATCTTCCCAATGAAGGCAACAAGAAACTGTAAATATGTAAGTAGACAAGAACATTTCCAGTCCACTCTGCAGTTATTTGGACACTGATCATCACTTTTTGCCCATTGTCCCTCCTTCTACTGTCATATGCAGTGGAGACAAGAATTTTGTTCCTCTTCACGTTTTTGGATTTTTCTTGACATGAAACAATGCAATTGCACAGTTTCCCTCTCTCATTTCTTCCCCCACCATCCCCTTCAAATATGCCACTTCTCTATCAATCCATGGCCTCTTTTTCTTTCTTATTGTATAATGCACAAATATGGTGCAGAATACTGTACAGTGTCACTTGTATGTGTTTGACTTCATGGCCAACCACTTGATATTGAATAACCAATTAGGAGGTTCCTTCCGGGGAAGACTGATTCTCTCCCTCTTAGCCTTCCTTAGTTGCCTATAGTTCTTTGTTGAGGGGTGAGGCCCCATGAGATTCTCACTTTCCGCAGTAGTATCTCTGTTGGTGTTTTGCTTGTTCAGGACTTGTTTAGTCAAATGTCTTGAGGATGGGTGCAGCTTCCCTGTTATTTCTAGAATAAACCACACCAATGACTAGAATAACAAGTTATCACTGAAGATACAGTGCTGCCACTCATACTTACTTGGTAACCAATAGCTCTCTAATTGGATTTTTCCTTCATTCAAGAGGAGGGAATTTATGCCTAGCACTGAAAATCCAGGTAACCATCTATGACAAGTGAGGTTATAGATCTTAGAGGAAACCCTACTACAGCCATTTTACTAAACAAGTGTAAATAGCTATCCTTATTTCCTCAGGTAAGTGTAGTTCTCACCCATCATCAAAGAAGCTTCTCTTTGGAGCAGACAGGACTTACAAAAAACTACCACTGGCCAGCATGCCAAGAATGACTAACGTTAGGGTGTCCAGCCCCAATGGCGACCTCTACACTCCTGCACCAAAGGCTCAGGGAACATTACAGAAGAGTGGGGTGGAAAGATTGCAAAAGCAGAAAAACAGGAAATCTACTATAAAACTGATTTGTCCTTTTAATCTTTACTGCTTCTTCAAAAATCTTCTATACAGAAAAAAAGCTCCCAAAGGACTCTGAAAGTTCCTGTATTGAGACTTAGAATGTCAAGTCTTTTTGTCACTAAAGCTCAAACTAAACACTGAACCCCACACAATAATAGTGGAGGACTTCAACACCTCACTCTCACCAATGGACAGAACATGAAAACAGAAAATAAACAGGGAAAAAAATGAAACTACCAGATGTTATAAATCACATGGACTTAACAGATATCTACAGAACCTTTCACCCCAAAACAAATGAATATACCTTCTTCTAAGCAACATCAGAACCTTCTCCAAAATTGACTGTATAATTATGCACAAAGCAAGCTTCTACAGATGCAAGAAGATTGAAATAATATCCTGCATTCTAACAGATCAGCATTGATTAAGGCTGGACTAAAGAACAAGAGAAATTTCAGAAAGTCTACATAATCATGAAAACTGAACAACTCTCTACTCAATGATAACTTGTTAGGCCAGCAAATATTCAAATTCAGGGCTGATCAAATCAATTATAATTAAAGAGAAGACTATAAAGAGTCAATAAAGCCAAGAACTGGTTCTTTGAGAAAAATCATCAAGACAGACAAACCCTTAGCTAAACTAACTAAAAGACAAAGAGACCACATCCAAAGTAACAAAATCAGAAATGAAAAGGAAGATATAATAATAGGAAATCTGGGAATCAAAAAAATCACTAGGCCTTACTTCAAAAGTCTGTACTCCACAAAACTGGAAAATCTGAATGAAATGGATGAATTTCTACAGAGACAGCACATATCAAAATTAAAATTAAGATTAGTTAAACTGTCTAAACAGTCCCATATCCTCTAAGGAAACACAGGCAGCCTTTAAAAGTCTCTCAACCAAAACGACCCCAGGGCCAAGCAGTTTTACTGCAAAATTCTACCAGACATTCAAAGAAGAGCTAATGCCAAAACTCTGCAAACAATTCCACAAAATAAAAACAGAAGAAACACTACCTAATTGATTCTATGAGACCACAGTCAACATGATACCTCAACCACACAAAGACTCAACAATGAAAGAGAACTTCAGACCAATTTCACTTATGAACATCGACACAAAAATACTCAATAAAATTCTGGCAAACCAAATTCAATAACACATCAAAAACATCATTCTCTACAATCAAGTAGGCTACATCCCAGAGATGCAGGGATGGTTCAATATATGAAAATCTATCAATATAATCCATTTTATACACAAGCTGAAAGACAAAAAGAAATCACACTATCACTCATTAGATGCTGAAAAAGTGATTGACAAAATCCAACAACACTGTTGAGCGCACCTCTTTTGTGTCCCCTTCGCCCGCAAAAAAGGACACGGAGGCAGCAATCGGGTATCACTACAGACAAGGCTTTACTTCTTGTAACAGCAAAAGCGAAAAAGAGCCCAAGCCCGGGAAAGGCACTGCTATATATACCCTAGAGTGGCGTGTTCACTTCTGATTGGCTGTTCACTCATCACCCCATATTACGCCCCGGGATGGGCAGTGACTTTGGCGTGCCTTTTGCCTTTTGCACCTGCGCAGTCAGTTGTTTACAAGTGGGAGGACAGGATGTCCGCGCCATCTTGGAATGGCGAATCACTGCGGCTCCCAACACAACACTTCATGCTAAAAGTCTTGGAGAGATCAGGGATTAATGGCCCATGCCTAAACATAATCAATGCAATATACAGCAAGCCAATAGCCAACATGAAATTAAATGGAGAGAAACTTACAGCAGTCTCACTAAAATCATGGACAGCACAAGACTGCTCTCTCTCTCTCTCTCTTTCTCTCTCTCTCTCCATATATATGTATATGTATACACACACACACACACACACACACACACACACACATATATATATATATATATATATATATATATATATATATATATATATACACAATATGGAATATATATTCCATATTGTACTTGAGGTTCTAGGTAAAGTAATAAGACAACAAATGGAGATTAAAGGGATAAAAATTGGAAAGGAAGAAGTCAAAGTATAACTTTTTGCAGATTATAAGATAACATTTATAAGTAATCCCTAAAATTCTACCAAAGAACTCTTATAGCTGATAAATAAGTTTAGCAAAGTGGCAGGACATAAAATGAATTTAGAAATCAGTAGTTCTCCTTTATACAAACAATAAATGGGTGGGAAAAAATTAGGGAAGCAAAGTCTTTCACAATAGCTGCAAATAATATAAAATATCTTGGTATAACTCTAACCAATAAGTAAAAAATCTGTATGACAAGATCTTCAAGTCCCCAAAGAAAGAAACTGAAGGTCTCAGAAGATGGAAAGATCTCCCACTTTCATGGATTGATGGAATTAACATAGTAAAATGGCCATCTTGCCAAAAGCAATCTACAGATTCAACACAATCCCCATCAAAATTCCAACACAATTTCTCAGACCTCAAAAGTGCAATTCTCAACTTCATATGGAATGCAATAGATCCACATTTATCACCCTGCACAAAACTCAAGTCCAAGTGAATCAAGGACCTTACCATAAAACCAGATACACTAAACGTAATAGAAAAGAAATTGAAGAATAGCCTTGAATCCATTGTTATTGGAAACAATTTCCTCAACAGAACACCAATAGCACAGATACTAAGATCAACAATTAATAAATGGGACCTCTGAAACTAGAAAGCTTTTGTAAGGCAAAGGACACTGTCAACAGGACAAAATGGAAACCTAAAGATTAGGGAAAGATCTTCACTAACCCTACATCCAACAGAGGGCTAATATTCAAAACATGTAAAGAACTCAAAAAGTTAAACTCTTCCAAACCAAATGACCCAATTAAAAATGGAGTACAGAATTAACAAAGAATTTTTTTTTACTGATTCACCATCATAATTTATTTGCTTTTCCAGTTCTAACAATGCTAATTTTGACAGCAAGGTTTCTGTTTCCCTGTAGCAATATCTTATAGAAAATTCCTTTGTATATTAGTTAAAATAATAACAAAACTGACTAAAGTATACTAAATAAGACTGCAAACCAACTCTAGTTATACAAGTCTTCATTTACTACTTCTCTCTACTGTGTCTCTACTTTTAAAAAATCACACAAGAATATTTTCCACCTGAACATGAAGTGCACGTTCCACACTGATCATACAGACACTTTGAACAAACTTTTGTTTGCTTCACTTCACTTTCCTGAACAACCATGAACATTACCTCAATGAAGGTGCTTAAGTAGTTGTGTGCTAGGATATTTATCAAAGGCATAATTATCACTGTCATAAAGAGAAAGGCATTGAGGAAAGACAGGCAGTTGAAAAGGTTAATTTACATGCTTCTCTGTGTAGCCATAAAAAATAATCTTTGTTCTACTTCAAGCAATCAGTTAATGCACTAATCTATAATGACTTGATATGATAACAAACAAAGAATTTTCAAGAGGGGAATCTCAAATGGCCAAGAAGCACTTAAAGAAATGCTCAATATCCTTAGTCATCAAGGAAACCCAAATCAAAACAACCCTGATTCCTTGAACACAAATCAGAATGGCTAGGTTAAACAGATCAAGTCATAGCACATGATGGCAAGGATGTGGAGAAAGGAAAATATTCCTTTATTGCTGGTGGGAGTGCAAACTTGTACAACCACTCTGGAAATCAATCTAGTGGTTTCTCAGAAAAATAGTTGACCTGAAGACCTAACTATACCACTCCTGGACATATACTTAAAATATGTTCCACCATACCCCAAGGACACAAGTTCTACTAGGTTCATAGCAGCTTTAAGAGCTAGAAACTGAAAACAACCCAGATGTCCCTCAACCAAAGAATGGATACAGAAAAATGTGGTTCATTTACACAATAGAATACTATTTACCTAATAAAAACAAGGACATAATGAATTTTGCAGGCAAATGGATGGAACTATGTTTGATGGAACTAGAAAATATCCTGAATGAGGTAACCCAGAGCCAAAAGGACATGCATGGTATAAACTTACTGATAAGTGGATATTAGCCATAAAGTATAGAATACCCATGATACATCCCACAGATCCAAAGAAGTTAAATAAGAAGGAAGACCTTAGGAGGGGAAACAAAATAGTAATAGGAGACAGAGGGAGGGAAAGAGGGGGGAAGGGAGGAAGGGAAGAAGGGAGGGAGAGAAGGAGGGAACTGGGTGAGAGAAAGGAAGGGGAAGAGAATGGGGTGGCAGGGTTCTATGTGAGAAGAGACAGGAGAGAGTCCCAGAGGGCCAGGAGAATTTATGGAAATCTGCAGCTGTGGGGAGTAGGGGTTGGAGGGAAGGGAGAATCTCTAGGAAGTCTCAGGACCCTGGGATATAGGAGGCTCCCAGGACTCAATGTGGGTGACTGTAACTGTAATGTCCAACAGTAGGTTAAGGAATCTAATGAGACCATCTCCTATAGCCAAGCAGACCCCCAGGGAAGGGATATGAATACCACCTCACCTATAAAACTTTTGACTTCAAATTTATTGTGTCTAAAATAAATGTAGGATTGGAGCAGAGACCGAGGGAAATGTCAACCAATAACCAGCCCAACACCAAACTCTTCCCATAAACAAACACCAGTCCTTGACAGTATTAATGATACTCTGTTGTGTTTGCAGACAGGAGCCTAATGTCACTGTCTTCTGAGAGATTCCACCCAGCAGCAGAGTGAAACAGATGCAGATACCCACAGCCTAGTATTAGACTGAGGTAGGGGACACTTATGGAAGTTTTGGGGCAAAAAATGAAGGCCCAGAAGTAGATAGCAACCCCACAGGAAGACCAACAAACCTGGACACCTGGGAGTTCTCAGTCTGAACCACCAGCCAAAAAACATATATGGACTGGAACAAGACCCTTAGAACATAGGTAGTAGACAGGCAACTTAGTCTTTTCATGACTGCCTTGCCTGGTCCCCGTGGGAAACAATGTGCCTAATTTGGCAGAAACTTGATGTGCTAGGATTGGGGGGACACCAAGGTGAGCCTATCCTGTCAGAAGAAAAGGGAAGGAAACAGGGGAGGGGCTCTGTGAGAGAGAGACCAGGATGGGGAGCACCATTTTGATGTTAATTTATTAATTAATAAAAAAGAAAAGAAAATTTGAGCTATGAACAGTACCTTTGATTGTTTTAAATGAAAATTAGATTCTGTGTTTATTATAATCTTAGAAAATATTGCAACTAATAGAAAAATAATTCGTGGAATCTCTCCCTAGAGAAATCAGAGATTGTTTATTTCCTTTGTCCCAACTCTGTCAAGCAGTTGTGATTTCACTCACAAGAAGGCTTCATGGGTCACTGTGATTGCTCAGACCCTAAAAGAGATCTCTGCATGAGCCTATTAATGGGGTTCTACCTCTGGTACCCCCTGTGGAAAGAGACAACCAGTTTCCAAAAGTTGTGCTTTAACCTCCATACATACATCATGTGCATACACATTATGTGAATAAACGATAGTAAGCAAAAGCATTGCTTTACAGATAAAATGATTCTGATGACTATTCCTCAGTGTTTCACCTTCACACCTGGAGATGAAGCTCGTTTGGGGGTTTGCTGATTCCGCTGCTAAAATTTGCCCTTTTCACCAGAAACAGTTCAGAATTAAGACACTTGAAATTTAGCCCCCGAAAGTGGATAGTAAATCCACTTAAATCAGACCTAACTTATCTTAAGAAATGAGAGGCCTCCCTAGAGGCCCCTTCCCATTAGAGAGAGGACAGAGATATTGTGGGAGACTTCCACTCCCCAGAAATACTAGATAATTACAGGAATCTGCATAATAAATAAATTGTGCTAATTTGTATGTCATTAATGGGACATAAGAACAAATAAAAGCATGTGATGAAATGGGCACCAACAGTGAAAGCATTTGGGGGTTAGCAGCTTCTCCTAACAGACACCTGGCTGTGGACATTAACATACAAGCAAGCCTCAAGAAATTGAGACTAACTGCTGGCCAGCCACCTAGGTCAAGTGTTTTCATGTGTGTGGGTATGCATGTTTGCGTGTAAGGCTGCATATATGCATGCACATGTTCACTGTACATATTTGCAGAGGCCAAAGGCAGATATTGGATGTCTTCTGTCTTCTATATCTCCCTACCTTATATATTGAGGCAAGTGTCTCACTGGAACCCAGGGATCATCTATTTGACTGGTCCAGCCAATCAACTTGTTCTGGTTCCCTCATGCTGGAACTGAAAGTGGGTTCATGCTCACTCAGCACTTAGATGGGTTCTGGGGAGTCTGAACTCTGCTCCTCACATTTGGTGTGGCATTCATCCTATCTGCTGAGCTTTCTCTCCAGCCAGACTCATGGTTACAGTTCTCTTAAGGTGAAAAAAATAGTTAACAGGAACAAAAACTAGGATTCTAAAGTCCACATTCTCATCAACACCAACACTCACCTCCCTAATCCAATGTTCCAAATAGTCACGCTGGGCCTGAGTGGGTTTTCTGTGTGAGTCATAAAACACTTATTTGAAAATACTACCCAATTAAGTGATGAAAAGAGACTAAACTCATATTGATCATTTGATCCTAGACCACGTCAATGAGAAATACTTGGTGTTTGGGCAGTAAAACAACAAACTTATCGATGCTAAAATATATTTTAGTTTTTCATTTTTCAGTGCTATCATGGTTAATATTCATTGATCAGCAACTTACCTAAACTTACCAGGATTTAGATTTTTCCAGGAGACAAGTATCAGAACCAAGGGATTCTGTTGATGTCATTAATTGAAGTAGGAATACCTACCTACTGTGGATGGAGCCATTCCATAAGCTGGAGTCCACAAGAGGATAAAAGAAAAAAGCTAGCTGAGCACAAGGCATAGTCTTTCTTTTTCTTGGTAGCAAAGACAACATGATCACAAGTTCTTCCTGCCAGACTTCTATGTCACAGTGGACATACTCTCAAACTGTAAGCCAAAATAAACTCCTTTTCTTTAAGGTACTTTTGGGAGGGCATTTTATCACTGCCACAGAAAAAATAACTAAGACAAGTACTAACCTAAGAATAAGATTTTGTTACATAAATCATGAGCTTAATTGGGTTTATTTAGTTATATTTAAAACTATCTGGGATAGGGTTTTTTTTCTCCTTTTGAGACAGGGTTTCACTCTATGTAAGGGTCTGAAAATCACTGAACGAAGACCCCAGACTCAGATAGCATTCAAAGACAAAGAACGTTTACTCTGCAGAAACATCCAGCATACGAGGGTCAACTATACTTCAAAATGATGACCCCAAACAAAGGCACAGACCTTCTTTTAAGGAAATGGAGAAACTCTCTAGAAGGATTAGATAATCTAAAATTTCATTGTTGGTCTGCACTGCTATGTCATGAATGTTTAACCATAGGATGAGATAGGGCTGCCAGGATAGCTGGCCCATCCTGAGATAAGATACTTCCCCCATTTTTGTGGTTATCACCAGGCTGTTCTTTGGGAGAGGGGTTTATGACCTTGTTTCTGAATTTTACAATCTATTCCTGGAGCTGGTGCCTTATGGCTTAGTTTCTGGGACTTGCAGTCTGTTCCTGGAGCTGGTGCCTTATGGCTTAGTTTCTGGGACTTGCAGTCTGTTCCTGGAGCTGGTGCCGATGGCCTTCTTTTCTAAATCAGTCCTGGTCCTTACACAGAGATAAATGGGGTTTATGCTGTCCTTTCATCTGTAACCCAGACTCATCTTGAATTGTCAATCTTCCTGCCTTAGGCACTGAGATTACAATCCTTCACCATCAGCCACAGCAAAGATTACCTATATAACAGGCAACTAAATAAAGTTCTTAATTTAATTATATATTATAGATGGAACCTCCTTCATTCGTAAAATTGAGGCTAAGTTAGGCAATTGTTGATTATACCAGAGTGTATGCACACTGAGAGCACAAAGGTCCTTTCTTTGTAAGATTTGAATTCATCCTCACAGAAATGTGGACAAGCAGACCATGTAGGATGTATGTTTACTTCCACATTTTAGATAATGTGATTGAAAAGCCAAAACACTTGATGACTTCCTCGGGAGTCAAATAAGTCTGTATATAGTTGGATTTGCCAAAATTCAAGACAGAGTCCTGTACCACCTACTAGGTGTGCTGGTGTTTTTAATGATGGATTTTGAAGGTGAAGAAAAAGGCTTTTTGTAATAGTATTAGAAAAGCCTTTCATCTCAACCATGACTTGTTGTGTTCCCCACACTTGGACCTCTTGAGCTTTTCAAGTAATTCTGAACTTGACTTAAGAATAGAGTATATGTTCTTGAGTGTTCCTGATGAGGTCCAGCTCTGCTCACGGAGAACAGGACTGTAAGCTCTGTGCCCACGTGTCTCAAGCAATCCTAGTGTTCTGCTGATTGCATTTGGCCTCATAGTCACAATTTAGTTGATATTTTTGCAATAAAGAATCTCTGAGCTCATTACTCTGAGCCTTCAACTAGACCTTGTCTCTCGTCTTTATCAATGATTAATGATCCACATGAGCTTTCATTTGACTCCTCCTAGCTTTTTGCCCATCATATTTTATAATACACATAGCCTTAGGCAGTAAACGCTATCCAAGGGAAAATTATTGGCTATTCATCTTCTGCCCATCCATAAATCTTCTTCATATTTCAGCTGCTGTTTTGTTTGCTCTTAGCTGTCTTCCAAACACCAATCCCTTAGTCCTGCCGCACCCTCGCCCAGTTCCTTCTCTGGACTCTGAGCTTAGCCATTTGCTTATTGTGCTTTAACTGAAAATGTTTACGGATCTAATTAGAACCTGTTTGAGTATCTATAGCATGGGACAAGGTAAGCATATGTATGTCCTTTCATTTTAAAGCTTCCTCTCAGATAAGATTAATGCTTTAAAATGTGAGAAGTCTTGAAGTGATGCAACTTGGCCATTTTAGATTTTTCCAAAAATTTTGTGTCTCACCATGGGTTAAATTTATGGGATTATTTCAGAGCTACAATATTGTACCAAAATGTACAAATACATACCTATACATATAAACATGGCCATAAACAATCTAAATCTAAATGAACATGAGTATAAATATGAATACAAAATACAAATACAGATAAATACAAACATAAGTAGAAGTATATTAAATAAAAGTAAAAACATAAATATAAATAAATAAAAACAAAAACACAAAGCAAAAGGTAAATAAGTGGTAAAACAATAGGTTCCTGAACCTCTCGTGTTAAACATTCTTTGCTTTCACACTAGGCAGACCCTGAAAACTGCTGTCTATATGTCTGAGTCTGAAGCTTGCTCCTTCCTGTTCACTCATTTGGTTTGACCTCTCCCCTCTGTCTAATACATTGTTTTATTAGTAATATTACTGATAATCACTAAGACACTATGATGGTTAATGCTGGTTGGCAACTTGAAAATGTCCAGAATCACCCAGAAGACAAACCTCTAGGCATGTCTGTGAGGGCATATCTAGACTAGGTTAGTCGAAGTTGGAAGGCTTACTATAATCTAGACAGCAACATTTCATGGGCTATAGTCCCAGACTGAATAAAAAAGGGAAAACTGGCTGGGGAGGTGGGTAAAGTGTTTGTCAAACAGGGCTGGAGATAAAGTTTGGAGCCTGGAACCTGCATAAAAGCCCAGTGTAGTAGCAAAAATGGCTATAATCCTAGCACTGCTTTTCCACAATATGAGGTTGGAGAATCATGGGAAGCTCAGGCCCAGCTGGCAGGACATTCTTAGCAGTGAACAAAACAGAAAGTGAGGACCAACACCTTTGATCTCCACGCAGAGGTGATGGCATGTGTGTACACACATGCACAAAAAGAGAGTCTAATGCCAACATTAATCTCTATGTGACTAGTTCTCCCAAACTCCAGAAAGCCTGACTTCCTCACCATGATGAATACTATCTGCACAAAACTGTAAGTCAACATAAACTCTTTAGAGCTTCTTTTCAGGTATTTGATCACAGCAGTGAGAAAAGGAACTATTCTAGTATATTAAATTATATTATAGTATAGTATACATTATATTAACTATAAATTTCTGCTCATCTTTTCTTCTCTCCCTCTTCTACTTTCCACATATAAGAGAATGTGTTTTTCTGTGTCTGGCTTATTCCACTTAACATTTAGTATTATTCATGGACAAATAATACTCTACTGTATGGCTCACATAAGGTTTCTGATAAATGACTTAGCTATGCTTTCACACATTTGTCTTTTGTTAAAAAGTTACTAGACTTTATGACAGCTTAGCAAATTAAACTACTATATCCCCCTACACAATTTTATATCTCTTGAATCTCAGTTTTCTCTTATATTTTTAAGGTTATAATATTACATCATTTTCCATTCCTTTTCCTTCCCCCAAACCCTCCCATATACCCTTTTGCTCTCTTTCAAATTCATGTCTTCTTTTTTCATTAATTGTTCTTATATATTTATACATGCATGAATATGTTTGAACATATGCATTTTCTAAATATAACCCACTAAGTCTGTATAATGCTATTTGTATGTATATTTTCAGGAATGGCTGTCTGGTATTGGATAATTAATTGGAATACTTCCCTGTAGAAAACTATGTTTCCCTGTCTTAGTATTCTTTAGTTGCTTATAGTTCTTTGTATAGAGTTGAGGCCTCATGGGCTTTCCTTCTTCCACTTAGATGTAACAGATGGAGACCATTACAGAAAACAACAACCAATTAGAAAGCAGAGTTGTAGAGCCTAGTCCCATGGATACATCAACAAACATTCACACTTCTAGGGCCCAGGGACCATTTCAGATGAAGAGTTAGAAAGACTGCAAGAGCCAGTGGATCAGAGTTTATAAGCTGTAAACATGCGTCTTTTGGTAATGTCAGCAGATACACCCATAAAGTCTCACCAAACATGACTGCCTAAATATAAACTGAATCTAAGTTTTAAATTTTTCTCTTCTAGTAACTCATGATCTATTCCTACTTATAAAGCAACAGCCCATTGTGGATTTTTAATTTTGTTTTTAATGTTCCTTCAAGTGGTTTAAGAAATACATTTCTGACAGATTATCAGTAAGGTTCAAGTTTGTTTATAACATTGGTAGATTTGGTTCCGAATGATAGTACCCCGCATTGGCATTGTGTGCAAATTGTCCTTTGCCTGAGCTTTTGGATGCATGGACAAGAGCAACTACAGAAGTGTGGAGTCAACAGTATAAATCAAGTAGCTTCTTGGGGAACAGAAAATGCTTCTTTCTATCTACTGATCATGGCTTATTGAGAATCTGAGGGGCTACTGAGAAGTTAAAGCAAGAAAGTCAAGGATGGTGATCACTAATACCACAGCAACTATACAGAAAAATACTTAAGAGGATCTGGTTATGAGTATTGGCCAGGGACCAGAAATAGCACCACGGGTAACATACTTTTCTTCCATGAACATAAAATCCAAACCAAAGACATTTCAGTTAGATTGTAGCATGATTTTATACATTATTTTGTTAATCTCTGCCCATGCAACCAGGAGAATATATATATTCTTAGTATTCTTAGCTTAGTATTTTTATAGGACTCCTGAGTGTGTTAATAACTGGTTCTCTGATTCCTGTGCCTTCTCTTGGGCTCTTTTCCTTCTGTTGGTTTGTCTTGCCCAACTTTGATATGATGGTTTTTGTTTGATCTTATAATTTATTTTGTTGTTTTCTCTTATGTCTTAGATACCTCCTCTTCTAATGAGAGACAGAAAAGAATTGGATCTAGAGTTGAGAGAAGGTGGGGAGGAACTAGGAAGAGTAGAGGAAGAAGAAACTGTAATCAGGGTATATTGTATGGGAAAAAATCTTTTTAATAAAGGAGAAAAATTTCTTACTAAACAGAAAAATGTGGAAGTCTTTTTTGGATTTTAAAGAGTTCGTGAATAAAATAAAACTAAGTACACGTTAAGTACAGAAGTGTGAAAAATAAATTCATAAGAATATTTAAGGAAGTGTACACTTCACTTTGTCAATAATATCTTGTGTTAATGCCCTCTACATCATGTAAGGTAGTATTAATCTCCTTACAGTCTAAAAAGCCAGAAATCATATGCATTCACATGATGATCTGTTGGGGACCGCACTAGCCCCAAGTTGGGGCGGCCAAAAAATGTCTCAGCCTAAGCAAAATGTTGAGGCCCGGGCCGACCCACGTTTGGGCGGCCACTGTATCCCGGCACAAGCTGCTGCTCCGGTCTGCAGGTCAGAGTTCAGCAAGAGCGAGGGTGAGGGCAGATTCAACCTAATGTCTGATGTGTATGAATCTCTCTCTCTAGTCTGATGTCTGGTTCTGTCTTCTATAGTCTCCCTAATGTCTGAATCCTACTGTCTGCCTCTGCATTTTATATGTCTTACTTCTAAGCCACGCCTCTAAGTTACACCTTTAATCATGCCCTTAGGTCCTGTCTCTAACTCTGATCTCTATACTTCTAAATCATACTCTTAAATTACACACCTTTAATCTCACACACCTTTAATCTCACACACCTTTAATCGCAAGGTATCTAAACCAAGATTATCGGAGTGTTCTCAGCTGTTGTAGGCTATTGTAATTCAAGTCTCATGTCAGGGTATATGGCTCAAGATGGCTGCAAAGCTGATAGCCGCTTTCTGCTAAAAGTCAGCCCCCAACAATGATCAATGTTGTGAAAAAAGTATGCTAGAGAGGCCAGCCAGTTTAAGGTCAGAGAGCACTGATGAGCAAAGGTAGATGCCAGAGAAGATGTGATTGTAATGGTAACACTGATGCCAAGACCTGAAACAATAGTTACTAATCTTCATAATCTAAGAGCAAAGGTCTGGAAAACAGAGCCATGGGCACAGAAACCTCTTGAGGACAATAACTCATGTTAAAACTAAATGATACTCTCAGCCATGAGCAAATACTTTGAAATGAGAATTTTTTTAAAAAAGTGCAAGAGTACAAGAGTATTCTTACCATTTTCCTAAATGGCATTATACGTTATTTGTATAAACAGGAACAAGTTTAAAACATCAGAGGACCCAGAGCTTCTGGGTACTGATTCTGTTTATAGGGCTCCAGTGTCCTGTCTGCTCCCAGCATGTTCCCTTGCACATTCTTGATCATAGAAAATGAAGTCTATACAAATGGGAAGATATTTTGTTATTAGAGATAAGACTAGATGTGAGATTGGAGTTCATGCAGGAGGACAACTCTCATGGGACCAAAAATTTTGAAGACTGTCTTCTCAGTGTAAGGAGGTTTTGTAGTAAAAGATCCATGAGGCTAGTGATCCACAAAATATCTTTTGGTATAAAGGGCAAGGAAAATATGAGAAATCTTAACAATCCTATTTGCCTGGAACTGGGGGTAAAGTTCACCAAGTCCGTTATTTCATGACATTTAATTAAGGATAAAATGTTCATCATATTAACTCTGACTTCATGCAGCATCTAAGTGTGCTTTCTCATCTGACAACCTGGTCAGTTGTCCTCTCTTTGAATTTAGTACCAAAATGCATCTGAAGAAGGAGACACATGGAACACCGTTATTCCGCGGCCTTGAGATAAAACTGATGGAGACAGAAGAGCTAAGCACTCTTTTGAAGACACAACAGAAGATTCCGATGAGGGTGAGTGATATTTCCTTGATCTGACAACTTAAGAAATGCTTGCCAAGGAGAGGAAATTAAATAGAACATGAGCAAATGGAAATAAAATAACTTCTTCAAAAAGAAATGGGACAATGGCTGGATAAAAATATGGAATGAGGATGAGTGATGCATGCCCAGGGACTTGGTTATGTTAGTGGCTCCCTGTGTGTGCCAGATGAATTGTTGGGATAAGAAATAGAAGCCAGTTCTCACACAAAAGTCTATCACATAGGATTGTGATGATGGACGTGCTGTCATCAGAAAGGAAAATTGTGTCCCAGTGAAATACAGCTCTGAATATATCAAATGTGTTCTTGTGGAAGCTCTGTTTCCTTTCTACTAATGATGTATAATTGTTTTGTCTTTAGTTTACCAGCTTAGTGTTCCATAGGTTTTTAAGATGCCAGCTTAAAATTGACTATTGTTTCTCCTCCTCAAAAAATAGAAATAATTACACTCCATGTGGAAAGTCCAAACATAAGAGAATGCATTACAATAATTTACATTTCTGTTGGTAGACTAGAAGTTTATGGTAGAAAAACCTCTTAAAATAAAAACAGCCCATGATGTCTTTCAGTTGGCAGGATTCAATAAGCCCATATTCCTGTGCTGGATATAATTAGATGTCCTGGGCTAGTTCCATCTTTTTAAAATTTTCTTTTGTTCACATTCAAGAAATGTTCCACCAGTGAGCTACATGCCAGTACAGAGGGGTGTCTTTATTTAGAGCAAGAAATTTTTACTATACCAGTGAAGGCACATGTCAGATACCAAATCACCCAAGATCTTGTAAGACAAGTTTATTGTTTCCTCATGACCTTGAGAACTTTGTGTTTCAGTTTCTCATCAGATGGACAGGAACTTTTCCCAGATGAGTTGACAATTTGGAGCATAAAGTTCACATGGTCACTGGAATAATGAAAAAAATGTAAAGAATAAGGTTGTTCAGAAAGGTAAGCTATTCCACTTGACTCTACCATTCTAAGACAGACATAAAATAAAGGCATTGTCCTGAGCAGAAGGTGTGGAAGGCATTGAAAAAGCCTCAGTACACTGGCACCCCAAGTAGACTGGTGATCACTGTGCTAATTTTTATCATTCTACTAAACTATTTGAGATAGTTTACCTGAAAGAGAAAAGGGTTGTTAGCTAACGGTACTGAATGTTCCAGTTCACAAACAGATGGACCCTTGGCATTAGGTGTCTTTCTGGATTCCAGATGCCAATGAGACAGAGCATGTGGCAAAGTGGCTGCTTAGGTCATGGTGAGCAAGTGAGGCAAAAACAGAGGCGGAACTTTGACGATCCCCAGGAATGCAGGCCCCCAATAACCTAAGGACATTCCATAAGGTAGAGAAAAGAAACTTCCACAAAGTAGGTGACAGAACAATTAGGAAGGAAAGAAGAAAACAAGGCGAGGTGTGGTGGTTTGAATAGGTTTGGCCCTCATAGACTCTTGCGTTTGAATGCTTGGCCTATGGAGAGTGGCACTATTAGGAGGTGTGGCCTTGTTGGAAGAAGTACATCATTGAGGAAATGGGCTTTGAGGTATCTAAATGCTCAAGCTTTGCCTAGTGCAGAATGAGACCCTCCTCTTTGTGTCTGCAAAGACAGTCTCCTGGCTGTTTCCAAATGAACATGTAGAACTCTCAACTCCTCTAGCACCATGTGTGCCTGGATGCTGTTATGTTCCTGAAATGATGAGAATGGTCTGAACCTCTGAGACTGTAAGGCAGCCCCAATTAAATGTTTGCCTTTATAAGAATTGCCTTGGTCACGGTGTCTGGTTCACAGCAGTAAAAGCCTAAAACAGGAGGGAAGGAAGAAAATCTGTCACCAGATGTAGATTTCATCAATTGACAAGTACAACCTAATTGTCGCTTGAATGGCAACATTTGAAGAAGCAAAAATGGAAGTAAAGAAGTAAATGCATTTATTCCAACACTGCCCAGTTTGGAGGAAAGAATCAGATCTTAACCTTAGGTGTGGTCTGAAGGAAAAGTCTGGCTGAGTAGCTTCAAGCCTGGGTCTCACCTCTTCCTTTAGTTCAGGAAGGTCGTATACTGTGGCCCAGGACTGGATTACTGCAGGCTGACAGCCACACAGACCCGGCTTACGATGACCTCACAGACTAAGCTTTGCTAAACTTCTGAGGCAGGAGTTATGGGGTGCAAGAACTACCTGGAAAGCAAAGTGTTTGAACAAGACAGGCAAACATCACATTCTAGAATTGGGATGCTACATAGTGTTCCTTTCAGAGCCAATTCACTTATCTGATTGAACTCACCTCTCTCCCAGCTATAGAGGACTAGAGTTACAAAAGGCACAGAATAACAGAAACTACTTCAAATCACCTTTGGGCTCCAGTTTTCTCTATTTGAAAAAAAAAAAAAAAAAAGGAGCCACAAATGCCTATCAGATTCCTGAGCTTCAGCTACATCTTATGACTTTAGAAGAAATAAGCCCCAATTCACCTTCCCTCTCAGTTTGAGAAAAGCTATCAAAGGCAGGAATGGGAGGAAGCACCCAGGAGAAGAAATCAATTCATTCTCGCATTCCTGATCCTCTTTGTGATCAAGTCTGAATTTCAGATGAAACAAAGAGGTTTGTTTTAGTCTATGGCCATTTGATATATGAATCTAGAGTTATTTTAGATAATGAAAAAGGGAAAGGCAGGAAATTGCTTGATAAAGTCAAGTAGGTTTGTCATCATCAAAGATTAATTGCAAGTTTTGACATCTTCATGACCCTTGAACTCTACATTATCCTGATTCAAAGAAAGGGTAAGATTTTACTTTACTAGACTTCTGTAATTTTAAATGTCAGGCACCCTATGTAAGAAAGCAATAAATGTGGGAATGAAAGTGGGGTTTGCCTCTGAGACGATCATATAATGAGTCACTGTTCAAATGAATCCGTGGAGCTTTGTGGAGTCTTTAAAAGGACCATTTAATTGTGTACACTGATTTCTTAACTTTATGGTTTCTGAGAGAAGCCGCTGCTGTGAAATGGCAGGAGGTAAATGTGTTCACATGATGGTGAAAGAAAACAATGGCTCAACTGTGAGGAGGAAATGGGTGTGTTGGATTCTGCAACAAATTACAGCCATCAGGAGTGCTGCCTGGGAAAGACCTGTCAAGCAGTGAGAACAGGAAGTGCAATTGAGAGGACAGCAGGCTGATCCATCTCACTTTGAGGGACACATCTTGACCAGAAGAACATCCTGAATTCAGAATCAAATAGGAACAGCCCATTCTTTCTTCTCTGTATCTTTGTTTCACCTAAAGAGAACTCTTTTCTCAATTCTTTGATGAACTGCAGGAGAAAAAAAACCCCTACACTATGGGTTTATGACTGTGGTTTTCTTCCATTCTTTTTTTTTTTTTCATTTACCAAAGATATTTCTTTCTCACATAAACATATCCTGATTACAGTTCCTCCCCCCACTCTTCCCAGTTTTCTCACCTCTTCTTGCATCTGGATCCATTTGCTTTTTGCTTCTCACAAGAAAACAAATAGGCTTCTAAGAGAATATAATAATATAATATAATATAATATAATATAATATAATATAATATAATATAATATAAATCTACCATGTCTTAATAGGACAAAACAAACCAACAGAAGAAAAAAACTTTCCAAAAGGCACAAGAAAAAGATACAGACATAGAAACCCACTAATTCCTACACTCAGGAGTCCCATAAAAACAAAACAACAACAACAACAAAACCTAGAAACCATAACATTTCCTCCAAAGACCTATAGGATAAAAAAGATGCAAATAAATTAAAACTTATAAGATAATTTAAAACAAAACAGTTCTGACACAACTTTATGAGACAAGAAACATCCAAAGATGCCTTTGAGTTCATTTTCATTTGGCTGTCTGCTGCTGGGCATGCAAACTATCTTTAAAAGTGGTTTGTTACCAGTGAGATGCCATTGGAGTAAACAAAATTTTCATTTGCAAGTTGTTATCAATTAATAATAGTTTCTGGGATAGGGATGGAGGTAGGTGTACACTAGTCCTGTCAGCTCTAGAACCCTCATCTATTTCAAACCCATGCAGGTTTTGTGCATGCTGCCATAGATTCTGTGAGTTCATATGTGGACCTTGTTACTTTGGTGTCTTCCATCCCCTCTGACTCTTAAACTCTTTCCTTCTTCTCTTTGGGAGGCTTCCCTCATATTTGAAGTGAGAAATTTGATGGAGAAATCCAGTTTAGGGCTGAGTGTTACAAGCCCTAAATTACAAAGTCTTTCACTCTCAACCTATTGTCTGACTGACTGTGGGTCTCTCTGTATTAGTTTTCATCTGCTGCAAGAGGAAGCTTCTCTGATGATGAGTGAGCAAGGCACTGGTCTATGAGAAAAGCAGAATGTCATTTAGAGTCATTTTATTGCTACATTCTTTTAGTACACTTGTAGCATTTGGTTTTACCCTGGTCTCAGTCCTATCTAGTCTGAGAGTCTTGTTTGCTCAAGCAGTGTTGGGTATGGCCCCATGGCATGAAGTAGGCCTTAAGTCAAGTCAGGTATTGCTTGGTTATTTCCACAAGTTTAAACCACCATTGCACTAGGATATTTTACAGGCAAGAAACCATTGTAGATCAAAGGGTTTATATAACTTGGTTGGTGTTTACATTTCTCTCTTGGTAGTATGCAAAGTATCTTCTGGCACCAAGAACACTAGGCAGTAGGGATAAAGGCTCTATGTAGACACCAGCTTGACGACTCCATAGTCAATGAGTTGAGTAGGTGTTGTCTTAAGCAATAGGGCCTTGCTGTCAGTTTGTGGAGAGCAATCTACAGTCTTGGCAACAGCCTGGGTTGTTTGGGAATTCCTATGTGACCCCTTTGGCCAGCAATTCAATTAGATCTAATCCATTCCTGGTACTAGATGCTTCAATGTCAAAAAATGTCCAGTTGTGTTTCGGTCTACCTCATTATTTGACAAGTTTCTTTAAATTGCCTTCACATATGTGTATAATTTAGGAAGCTTGTGCTGTATTAGTTTTCCATGCTACCCCTCAAATAACCCTTAATTTTAGCTGCTCTCCCTGTATTCTTTCCATCACCCTCTCTTATCACCATTTGATACTCCTGTTCCAGCCCCCCCCCCAACCATCCATAAATACATATTCTCTTTTCCTTTCCTAGGGAGATCTATCTGCCCCCTCCTGGTCCCTTACTCTATACATAGCCACTATGATTCTACAGACTGTAGCTCAGTAATCATTGACATAACAACTAATATCTACATCTAAGTGAATACATGCCAGATTTCTCATTTCTGGATCTAGGTTACCTCACTGAGGATGACTTTTTCTAATCCAGTAATTTTCATGATTTTATTCTTTTTCAAAGCTGAATAATGTTTCGTTGTATAAATTTACCACATTTTATTTGCCCATTCATCTGTTTACAGACATCTAGGTTGTTTCCAATTTCCGGCTGTTATGAAGTGAGCATCAGTGAATACGGTTGAGCAACTGACTCTATGGTAGGACGAGGCATCCTTTAGATATATACCTAAGAGTAGTACAGCTGAATCTTGAGTTAGATTGATTCCCATCTTCCTGAGGAACCCCCCATCGATTTCCATAGTGGCTACACAACTTTATACTCACACCAGCAATGAAGAAGTGTTCCCCTTCCTCCATCCTGGGCTGCATGAGATATCACTTGTTTTATTGATCTTAAATATTCTGACTGGTATGTGATGAAACTTCAAAGTCATTTTAATTTGCATTTCCCTGATGGCTGAAGATGTTGAATGTTTCTTTAAGTGATTCTTAACTATCTGAGTTTCTTCTTTTGAGAATTCTCTGTTTAGATCTGTGCCAGATTTTTTTTTTAATATCTCATATTTTTGGTTTTTTAAATATTTTGGCTATTATCTCTCTATAGGGTGCAGAGTTGGTAAAAATATCTTTTTCTATTATATTCAAACAGGCTGCCACACTGTTTGAATGATGGTGTCTTTTGCTGTGCAGAAGCTTTTCCATTTCATAAGGTCCCATTTATTAGTTGCTAATCTTACTTCCTGTGCTAAAAATATTCTGTCCAGAATGTCATTTCATGTACTAATGTGTTCAAGGTTTCTCATCACTTCCTCTTCTATCAGGTTTAGTGTATCAGGTTTTATATTACAGTCTTTGGTTCACTAGAGTTCAGTTCTGTGCAGGGTGATAAGTATGGAAATATTTATATTCTTCTACATTCAGCCATCCAATGTTACTAAGACCATTTGTTGAAGATGCTGTATTCTTTTCCAATGTGTATTTCTGGCTCTTTATAAAAAAAAATAAGGTATCCATGGGTATATCTATTTATGTCTGAGTCTTCAATTTGATTCTAATGATAAACATGTATGATTTTGTACCCATGCCATACCGTTTTTATTACTGTAACTCTGTGGTACAATTTGATGTTAGGGGTGGTGATACCTCCAACGATTCTTTTATTATTCAGAATTGTCTTAGCTAGTGTGTGTGTGTGTGTGTGTTTCCATATGAAGCTGAAAACTGTCCTTTTAAGATCTGTGAACAATTGTGTTGGAACTTCATGGGGACTGTAAAGGATAATCATTTTTACTATATCAATACTATTGATCCTTGAGCACGGGAAGCCTTTTCACCTTAATTACTTTTCTTCAATGTCTTAAAGTTTTTATTGTACAAGTATTTCACTTGCTTGGGTAGAGACTCGAAGATACTTTATCTTATTTGAAGCTATTGTTAAGGGTACAGTTTCCCTGATTTCTTTCTCATCTTAGACATCATTTGTAGAAAGGTTAGACATCATCATAGAAAGGTTACTGATTTTTTGTAATTTAATTTTGTATCTCACTACTTTACTAAAAGTGTCTATCAGTTATAGTAGTTTAGGGTGGTATCTTTAGGGTCATTAATGTATATTACCATATCATACACAAGATAGACACTTTGACTTCTTCTGTCCAATGACTGATTTTCAGCCATACCACCCTACTCCCATGGGACCTGAAGCAGTCTCTGGAGGCATTTTTGATTGTCACATCCAGAAGGAGAACTTATCACCAACATATTGTCCTAGTTTGCTTGCTATTTTGATAAACAGCAAGAAAACTTATGGAAGAAAAGGTTTATTTACCTAACAATGCATCAAGAAGAGAAGTCAGGGCATTAAGTCAAAGCAAAAACCTGGAGGCAAGAACAGAAGCAGAGATGACGGAGGGATGATGCTCTTTGACTTGCCCCCAAGACTTGCTCGTCTACCTTTTGTATACAACCCAGAATCTTCTGCCAGTGCAGGGCACTTCTTACAATGGGCTGGGCCCTCTTACACCAAACGTGAATCAAGAAAATGCCCCCACAGATTTGCCTACAAGCTAATCTGATGGAGATAGTTTCTCAGTTGAGGTTTCATCTTCCTTGATAGCCCTAGGCTGAATCAAGGCAGCTAAAACAAAGCAGCACAAATGGAGGACAAGATGCTGTATAGCAGCCTGTACTTCATGACGCAGCTCACCACTTGCACCCCACAAAGGAAGCTTGCAGCACTATTTGTCAATGATGCTGAGATTGAAAAGCTCTGATTTTAGATTAATTCTGTTTTTTTCCTTTTCACCTTGTCTTATTTGTAATGATTTCCAAGACTAAAACAGAAGTATCAACATGCAGGTAATTGACACCTGAAGTATCTATTTCTTGCAAATTATATGAAGAATATATTCACTCCCTCAAATAAAAAGTCACAAGTTGTTGCTATTTATTTCAGGCAATTTTCTGAGAAAAATCAGCTAAATAAACAAATAAAGTTTATATAAAGTCTTAATAGTGCATCTTTATAGTTAAGTAAGGCTCCTGCAAAACAACAAGGCCAAAAAAAACCCCAGCAAAATAATAAAATTGATATAATCAGAATCATTTCTGAGCATCTTGGATATATGTCAAGCTCCAGTGAAATAAATGTATTTTTATGATCCTGAGAATACAAATAGCCACAAAAAAATATTGTCAGTGTCAGAAAAAATTGCTTCAATTCATGTAAGATTCTTTGTCAAGATAATATAAAAATAGTACTTTCTTGTTTACTAGTTTCTTTCTTTCATAATATGTGATTTATTTTATTTAATATTTATAAGGATGATTTGAGATACGAATCGGTATTCTTCCTTGGGAAGATGGGTTGCCATTGGCAACAAAGCAATAAAGGATTTCAACCAACAGAGCAAACCCAAACATCAAATATGCTTCCCTTACCCTTTGGGTATCTGATAGGTGACAACTAGGACATAACAGAGGAGGGGGCATGGAGGATTATTGCTCAAAGCCTAGATAAGAAATATGATATAGTTATCTTCAGTAGTCAACTAAACACAAACCCAGAGTTAACTGGGAAAAGAGAATCTCAATTGAGGAACTGCCTGGATCAGATTTGCCTATGAGCATCTCTTAGGGCATTTTCTTATCTGCAAATTGAAGTAAAAGAGACCAGCCTACTCTGGTCTACGCATCCCTAGGCAGGTAGGTCTAGACTCCATCTGAATGATAACCAATTAAACCGGAGTATCAAGCCAGTAACCTGTGTTCCTCCAAAGTCTTTGCTTTCAGTTCTTGAGCTCCTTCCCTGGTTTCCTTTGATGTTGGACTGTAAGCTAAAGCTGAAATAAACCCTTTCCTCAGCAAGATGGTTTTGGTTGTTGTGTTTATCTCAGCAACAGAAATCAGAGAGCACCATTTTAGCAGAGAAAATGGCTTTGTTGCACCATAGGAGACAGTTTGTGTTTTCTCACACACTCAGCCTATTGATGAGAAGCCTCTCCTTCTCTGGTCACAAACAGAAGCTGAAGGTAATGGAACTAAATGACCATGACCCAAGTCACAGGGAGCCTGCTAGCTACAGAGGACAATAAAAGGTGTGTTTTAGAGATAGCCAAGGGGATCAGGGAGCCAAATGCCATCAAGGAAGGGTACCAAGGAACAAGACTGCCAAGGTAGGCCATTGGAAAACTCTCTACAAAATGGGTGAGAAAGACAAAAATAGGAACTGTAAACTCATATTGCATTTATTTTGGAGGTGCAATAAAGCAGGGTGATGGGAATCCTGAACTTAGGTTCTATCTGCTCAAGGGTACCAGCATGTACCCCTGAGCAGCCAGGTGGACTCAGTGAAGTAATTTACTTTTTATGTCTTGGATTGTTTCCTTTGCCCATATTGCCTTTATCCCCCTTCATTTCATTGATATACTGAAACTCATTTAGGTCATCCTTAACAGTCACCCAGCCTGTAATTGATCCAGGAATCAACTCTGTGCCTTTTAACTAAATGTCTCAATGTTTATTACTTGCCATAAAAGCTCCTAACAGAGACAGGCTTTTCATTGGTGTTATGGAAAGCAGCAGGCAAGAAAGATGAATGGGATGAACAAAAGAGAAGAAAGAGAGGTGATACAATTAGAGCAGAAATGGGGGAAAGTCAAATAAAATCAACATGGACAGAAGTAGTTAGTGGTTAAAGACATAATATTTATGTATCTTAGTGATGGGGGAGAAATGAACCTTGTGAATTACAGTATTTCTAATTTAAACAACAATTTCCAAGCTATAAATGTTATAATGAGTGTAATTTGTTCAATTTATGTTAACAGTACAAAGTAAGACATGGTGTTGGCCATTAAAAGATTCTTTGTTGATTTACAAATGTATGATTAATTTTAAATGGAACATAATCAATTCAAAGACAAATAATGCTATTGAACTTACAATTCAGAAATATATGCTTTCAATAAGCCCAAGGCACAATTTTGTCTATAGCTGCATTGATATCTGCACTTTAACTATAAAATCAGAGTCACTGTTTAAAATTAAAGAGGCTGAAGAAAAATTACAAATAAATTCAATACTTGATATTGATTATATCCTTGACTTAAAAATAACTCTCACTGATATTATTGAAACAAAGAATGAATGTATTTTCAAAAATATTTCAAACACAATCAGATAATTTTATGATATTAATAAGTATAGTAATATTTTGGTTTGCTAATCATTGAATTTGCTCTGTAAAGCTATGTGCTGAAAAACTTAAACCTAATGTGCCATGAAGTCTGCAGTTTCTAGTCTACTTTCAAATGATCCAGAAAAGCAAAAACAAATCAGACACATATACAGAGAGGTGTAGATGTGGGAAAATAACAGTAATTGGTGGAGTCACATTGGTGATATGTAGATATTAGTGGACATTTAAAAACAATTTTCATCATCTTTTCTATTTTTTAATTGAAAGAAGGGAATATATGATTTTGATATTTGTATATAGTACATTTTGTGTTATAATAGAGAAGCATCTTGCAGCAAGTGACACTCTGCCTTCAGCAGCAGAACATGGTAGAAAATGACTGAAGAAGATAAAAATCCTAACCTGCCCCATCAACATAATTGATCTTTACAGTTAAAGCAACTAAAACAAGCTACAGATAAAGTATAGAACAGGGACTAGATGCAATGTGTTTGAAGTTATAGTGTCCCAAGAACCCAATGTAGGACAAGAAGGATCCTGAATAAATACAGCCATTGGCAAGTATGAAGGCTGAAATTCCAGAGAGATTATGCAAACAAGACAGCTCTTCTAAATCCAGTGCAAAGGGAGAAAGATGAATGAGCAGAACTAAGAAGCAATAAAAGGAGAAAAGGTAGAATTTTTATTAAGACCATAACCATCTAAAAGCATAGATTGTAGCCACTGTTTATAGCTTCTTTCAGAGACTTGGGGCTTCAGGATGTTGCCCACTACTCTATATCTAGTCCACACCATTCTTGGAAAAGAGAAAGTACTTATGAACTCTCTGTGGATGGAAAAGACAAATGAGTGAATGTTCCAACTAAGAGTCTGAGGAATAAGTGAGATAAAAATTCAGTGTAAAACTTCTTCCACTAAACAGGATTTACATGTTCAGAGCTGTCCTAAAAGATAGTGAAGAAAGGTTTTGATGATAGGCCAGTGTGCTGGTTAAGTTTTTGTCAACTTGAGGCAAGTTAGGGTCATCTGAGAAGGCTTCCCTTCTCAGATGAGAAAATGCTTCCATCAGATTAACCTATGGGTAAACCTTGAGATAGGCATCTTGGGCAGTTTCAGAAAGCAAAATGAGCAAGCCACGCAGAGGAGCCAGTTACCAGCCTTCTTCCGTTGCCGCTGCTTCAATCCCTGCCTCCAGGTTTTTGCTTCGAGTTCCAGCCAAGACTCCTCTTCATAATGGACTACAGTGGTAAGCCAAAATAAATCATTTCTTCCCCAAGTTGGTTTTTTTTCTTTTTTTAATTGGCTATTTTATTTACATTTCAGATGTAATCCTTTTCCCCCCCAACCCAAGAACCACCCCATCCCATCCCCCCTCCTCCTGCTTCTATGAGGATATGCCCCCACGACACTCCCACTCTTACCTTCCCACCCACGATTTCCTCCACACTGGGGCATTCAGCTTTCACTGGACCAATGATCTCCTCTCCCACCTATGCCCGACAAGGCCATCCTCCTCTACATACACAGCTGGAGCCATGGACCCCTCCCTATGTGCTCTCAGGCTGGTGGTTTAGACCCTGGGGAGCTCTGGTTGGTTGGTATTGTTGCTCTCCTCATAGGGCCACAAACCCTTTCAGCTCCTTCAGTCTTCTCTCTCACTCCTCCATTGGGAACCCCATGATCAGCTCAATGGTTAGCTGTATATTTCAGGCTCTGGCAGACCTCTAAGGAGACAGCTATATTAGGCTCCTGTCAGCATGCACTTCCTGGCATCCACATCAGTTTCTACCTTTGGTGAATGCACAAGAGATGGATACCCAGGTGGAGCAGTCTCTGGACGGCCCCTCCTTCAGTTTCTGTTCCACACTTTGTCTCCATATTTGCTCCCATGAGTATTTTGTTACCCCTTCTAAGAAGGGCCAACATACCCTCACTTTGATCTTCCTTATTTATGACCTTTATGTGCTCTGTGAGTTGTATCTTGGATATTGAGAGCTTTTGGGCTAATATACAATTATCAGTGAGTACATACCATGTGTGTTTTGTGATTGGGTTAACTCACTCAGGATGATATTTTCTAGTTCCATCCATTTACCTAAGACTTTCTCGAATTCATTGTTTTTAATAGCTGAGTAATATTCCATTGTGTAAATGTACCACATTTTTTGTATTCATTCCTCTGTTGAAGGACATCAGGGTCCTTTCCAGCTTCTGGCTATTATAAATAAGGCTTCTATGAACATAGTGGAGCATGTGTCCTTGATAAATGTTAGAGCATCTTCTGTGTATATGCCCAGGAGTGGTATTGCTGGGTCCTCAGGTAATGCTATGTCCAATTTTCTGAGGAACCACTAGACTGATTTCCAGAGTGGTTGTATCAGCTTGCAATCCCACCAACAATGGAGGAGTGTTCTTCTTTCTCCACATTCTCGCCAGCATCTGCTATCACCTGAGTTTTTGATCTTGGCCATTCTGACAGGTGTGAGGTGGAATCTCAGGGTTGCTTTGATTTTCATTTCCCTGATGACTAAGGATATTGAACATTTCTTTAGATGCTTCTCGGCCATTCAAGTTTCCAAGTTGTTTCTTATCAGGGTATTTATTACATCGATAGAAAAAATAAGATAATTTATGAAAAATAAGATTATTTATGTAAATAATGTTAATTTATGTAAATGACAACATTTGGAAAAGAAGCATCCTAAAGAATAGAAAAAAATTAACAACTACAGCAACTTAGGCCTCTTCTCTCGGGCCTGTAGCTATTCACAGCGCTCCCACCACAGACCTCTGCTCCCACTGAACCATATCATCCCTGCCATGATAGACTGGACTATGAGCACCCATGAGCCAATACAAACTCTCTCTTAAGTTTCATGGATGTTTTGCTCCCAGCATTGAAAAACAAAACAGTATGTATCTTGAATCATTTCTCCTGAGAAAAAAATTACTGAACGTTAAAGAAAAAGCAACCAAGAAATAAAGACCACTCTGACTTTCTACCACCTCGTCAATAAGATCTGAGCTGGGAGTCGGGGAAGGATGCCTTGGTCTGCTGAGGGAATGATGGTGAGTCACTTACAATCAAGTGCAAGGACCAAATATAGACATTTTCTGACACACAGGACTGAATGGCTTGGAACTGAGTGTACTTGGGAGTGCAATGAAAGTAAGCTGTAGGAGGTTTGGTCATGCTTCTTCTCTCTGCCAAGAGAAACTAAAATAAAAGTATGGATATTTAAAATGGGAATTTTTAATATCCATACTTATATATAATGAGGATTATAATGAGGATGAGAGATTATCCATGGAAAATACATCTTTAGCTTTTCTAAAAAAACATATTGAAAGTGGGGAAAATGCAGCAGGGTAAGGCATACCATATAAAAACACGGAAAATAATGAGACCACAGCGCTTATCTCTCACCCCTGCAGACAGCAGGGAAATAAAGACCCCCCCAGGAGCATAAAGGAAATGGTAAAAAAAAAAATGGAGCTAGATTCAATCAACAGCTGAAACTCTCTCTCTCTCTCTCTCTCTCTCTCTCTCTCTCTCTCTCTCTCTCACACACACACACACACAGAGAGAGAGAGAGAGAGAGAGAGAGAGAGAGAGAGAGAGAGAGACTGTCCATGTGAATGAAACACAAATGCTCACACAGGTAAAAGGTCAGAGGTTTCAGAGGCACCTAGCTCAGTTGATCAACCCTGAAAAACCATACAGCAAAGAATGTTTCAGAACCACCAACACAGGATTCCCAGTCAGCTTCTCAGTGCCTTGCCTTTAACATCACCTGATATACGAAGAGAACTTTTATTAATTTTTTTATAGGTATGGGTGTGGTGGTCTGAAAGAAAATGGCCACCATAGGCCCATGGGGAGTGGCACTATTAGGAGTTGGCCTTGTTGGAGAAAGTGTGTTACTCTGGGTGGGCTTTGAGGTGTCAGATGCCCAAACTAGGTCCAGTGTGACCTTCTTTTGCTGCCTGCTGATCTAGATGTAGAAGTCTCCATTACTCTCCAGTGTCATGTCTGCCTGTATGTCACCATACTTCCCTTCATCAAAATAATGGACTAAACCTCTGAATTGTAAGTCAGCCCCATATTAAATGTTTTCCATATTAAATGTTTTATAAACGTTTATAAGTTGCTTGATTCTGATGTCTGTCTTCATAGCAACAGAAACCCCGAGACAATGAGTGCTTTGTCTGCATGTATTTTAGTGCACCACTTGCATGCTTGGGGCCAGAAAAGGGCTTCCGATTCCCTAGACTTGAAGATACAGATAGTTGACATTTGTGAGCTGCCATGTAGGTCCTGAATATAGAACCTAAGTCCTCCGGAAGACCAGCCAATGCTTTCAATTGCTAATTTAATTTATCTCTTTGGGTCCCAAAAGGTGAGAGAGAGAGAGAGAGAGAGAGAGAGAGAGAGAGAGAGAGAGAGAGACTATCTAGCCTTGGCTGCCTTGGAACTTGCTGTGTAGACCAGGCTGCAGATTTTTTTGCATAATGGTAGAAGATTCTTCTTGAATGAATCAGAAGAAGAAGAAATGATCCAGTCAGGAAACAAATCAAAGGATTAAAACTTTTAAAATCTCTATTAGTCACTTTTTTCAGGAGCTTTAAAGATCAGAATATTTAAGTTTTATAATAAGGGGTAAACAAAGGTAAGTGAAAGACAAAAAGCACATTAATGAAAGAAGACAAGAGGTAAGAACACTCAACTCTGAAATCCTAACATCTCTGTAATGTGTATTACAAAAGACTGTTTTCTGAACATTCCATGGCATTTTGCACTCATGAGCTCACTGCATCTTTGGCTAAAATGCAAAAGACCTGTAGATCGAGCCAACCTGAGTTTGTATATGAGTAAGGAAGGAGCTCATGAGGTCCAGACCTCTAACTGAGGAATCATTGGTAGTCAATAGCTACTTGGGGAAAGAGAAGCATTTTTCTTCAGAATGTAGCCAGTAGTAGGCTGCCTGTGCTCCAGTGGGTGGCCCCCTACCCTTGTACATAAGGACACCAATAATTGGAGTTAGTGAATTACACTTCTAAAAAGGAGGAAGAGGCAAATACGAACTCATCAAGTTGAAAGTTATATGTCAGAGGAATCTTGGGTGAGGTAGAAAAGGAGAAGGAAAAGGATGAGGAGAAGAATTCATGACTTTGAGAGGGGAATATGTTAGGAGAAATCTTAGGGGAAGTGGAGCAGAGAAATAGAATCATAGCTCATTGTATACATTGATGAAAGTTTTAAAGACTAAATTAAAAAGCAAGAAATTAGACTGGGTCTGTAGCTCAGTGTTGAAGTGAGTGCTTGACTAGCATGAGCAAGGTCCTCAGTTTTCATCTTTGTCACCATAGCAACAAACAAACCAACAAATGGACGAATGAACATTTTAAATAACAGGAAATAATTTTAGAATTAAGGAAATTTCTCAGTTTTGAGTGAATGTCTGGAAAAGGTAGCCACTACAAAATGTGAAAGAATATCCAACCTTTACAAGAGATAACCATATGAATAAGTAAAAACAAAGTTACTGAGGAAAGATTATTGTTAAAACAACTATATTAAAGTAACTATGAAGACAAAACTACAATGAATTTAAAGAGTTCCTTCTGTAGAGTTGAAGGTGTAGCCAGAAATAGTATGAAGTGCTATTTAAATTATTATAAATTATTTTTTGAACTCATATAATTTTATTTTTTTCCTGAAAATGGCTATAACAAAAGTAATTTATAGACTCAGTGCAATCTCCATCAAAATTCCAATGACATTCATCAGAGATCCAGAAAAAACAAACAAACAAACAATTCATGTAAAAACACAAAAGACCATGGATAATTAGTAAACCCGTGAAAGCACAATGCAGGATTTACAAGACTTCAAACTACACTACAGAGCTATTGTGACAAAGACAGAATGGTTCTAGCATGAAAACAGATATGTAGACCAAAGGAACAGGATATGGGATCCAAATATATTTTTAAAATTCTATTCAGCAAATGGTGGTATCAATCTTCAAAAGAATGACAATAGATCTACATTCTTGTCTGTGCACACACACAAAAAAATCATTTGAAAGTGGTCACTAACCTTAAAACCTGAAACTCAGAGACTGTTATAAGGAAGACAGGGAATAAATTCAAGGTACAGTGCAGGCAAAAACTTTCTGAACAGCTCTTTAATAACCCAGGAGATAATCCCAAGGAAACAAATGGAAAAAGATGAAATTTAAAACTTTCTGCACAGCCAATTACCCAGTAGGGTCAACAGTCCCCCCATAGAGTGGAAGAAAATATTTGCCAACTGTACTTCAGACATGGTCTTCAGTCAATACAGAGAACAATATGGGAGGTTCTCAAATAGTTAAAAGTAGAACTATTATTATTAGCCAATGATACCACTCCTGGACATACACACAAGAAACTCTATACTTTACCACAAAGATCCTAAATGTCCATTCTTGAATTAGTCATAATAGCAAGAGTATGGAACATTCTTGATGCCCATGATGCCCATTGTTGAAGATACATGGATGAAAAATATGGTATAGACAATGGAATTGTATTCAAAAGTAAAGAAAAATAACCAGTGATTTTTTTCAAAAAACAGATACATTTGGAAAGTAATATACTAAGTGAGGTGACCCAGACTCAGACAAAGACTGTGTGTTTCTCTCTCATATGCATATCGTACCTTTTAATGCTTTGCATGTATGCATATAAGTGGGCATGAGAGTGATTGTAGGGTGTGAAACTAGACAGGGACCATGAGAGGGGATGAAGATGTGTTGAAAGAATTCAGGGAGAGCAAAAGGACACACACATTGCAATATGAACATCGGAAGGGTAATGCTGGCAGTGGACAGGCAGGGCAGGGAGGGCAAAGGGAAGGAAAAGAGAGGGAGAAGCAACAGAAACAGATTTCACTTGAAAGTTGCTCCAATTCAATATAATGTTTTATATGCTTGTAAGAAAGATTTTAAGACTTTGTATCACTTTAACAAAGTAATTTAAGTGATTTTTAAAATTTAAATACACAATCCTAAGGCAATGTGTGTATCAGAAAGCAAGAATGACACACCCTCTTGTAGTCTCAGCTACTCGGAAGGCTGAGGTGGGCAGATTGCCTGAGTCCAGGAGTTCAGGTCTATAGTGTGCCATATGAATACTGTAAATTCAGTGTTAATCCAGTGACCTCTAGGAAAGAAGGGACCCCCAGTGTGCCTAAGGGAAGGTGGCCCAGCCCAGGTCAGAAACAAGAGAGTAATTGACTTGGGAGAGTGTAGTTCTGGTTGCTACATAAGAAGAAGAAGAAGAAGAAGAAGAAGTTGTCTTAGGGATGGGATAGCAGAGAGCAGTAAGAGATTTGAAAGATGAAAAGCAGCCAAGACTTGCAAACAAAGGCTAAATGAGAAAAACGTGAACTGAGGCAGAATCAAAAACCAAAATAAATGGACACCTTGAGCTTAATATGTGGGGTATTCCCTCTTGACAGAATGATTTTTTACACATACAGACCATAATATTGATCTTTTCTTAGGAGATCCGGACTCTACAATGGAGAGAAGCTGATGTGAGTAATAAATCAATTTCTTGATGCAGTCTTTAGACTCAGAACAATATGTTTAAAAAAGAATAAATTTGATCAATTTGAGTACTGTCTCAACATTCTATGTGGTGAGATGAGCCTTTTTCTCCTGGCCCAGCAGAATTCTTTTCTTTACTTTCATCTCATTGGCTGATAGGGTGAAAATTTAAGAGTAATAGAGTTGAGGTTTCAGTTGGGATTTGAGCTAGAGATGTGTTCCAGAAAAATAAAGACGATAAAAGTTAGAAATAGAAGAAAAATAAATAGCTATGTGGGTTCTCCACTGGAGAAGACTAATTAAAAAACTAAATGTGTATGATGAAATAAATAGAACAAAGCATTCTTTTATTTGATTACTCTGAGACCAACGCTGTTAAAATAGCAGGCAAAGGCTATACAGATTATTGCAGATTCTAGCAATAGTTTAAAGCAGCAAGCTAACAGCAACAACAATCACTTCTTCAAATATTACATATAAAGAACATATTTGACTGCAACTTCTTTTAAATAACTTTTTGTCCTTAGCTTTTCATTGTATTCCAAGCTAGATACAACTCTCCATATGGGGCAGATTGTCAAGCAACCAGTCCTATAGAATATCAGTTGGGTGAGAGAGACTAATTAAACATTTAACGTTAACTTACAGCTTAATACTGGGTTTGACATATAAAAAGAGCACCTTCTGTGACTGTTTTTTACATGTTGGGTTATTTCATTCCAACTACAATACTGTGTGTAGCACCATTATGACTGTCTTATGGAAGAAATTTTTGAGGCACTGTTAGGGGTTGTTAGAGGCAGATACTCGGGCTGCACACTCTTCCTTCAAATAGCTTACACTGTGAAGTTCCAGAGATTTCAGGCAAAGTGAATTGCCATCCGGTCTACAGTTTAGTCAGCCTGCTCTGCTCTCAACCACCATGTATGGAGATTCAGGAAATAAGAGTCATCAAGATACACAAGGACAAGGTGACTGGGTTATGAAATTACAGACAGATGGATGAAATCCAGAACTATTTTGCAAAACAATTACATAGATTTCACGGTGCCTAGAATCAGATGAAAAAAGTGAGTCAATGGTGACTCAAAATACAAAAGGCTTTTCTGTGCAGAAATGATGGTGTCATTGACAGCTAAGTGGAAATGAATCAGTAAGTGAGGTGGTGGGTGGAAGGTGATGATGAATGTGGCCTTAATAATCCAAGGAGAAACTTCTGTAGACTTTTAAAACACTGCAGGACTGTCACAAAGACTGAAATGAACATGGGGGAACAAGGAATTTGGGGAAATCACAGCATAGATGAGACTATTGAAATATTACTTTTTATCTCGTTCTTAGATATTGAGCAAAGGCTTAATCCCTGTTTCATCACACAGAAAAATTAGCAGCTTGCAACAAAAAAGGATTAAATGATTATCATTAGAATTTTCATCTTGTTTTTACCCAAATTGATTTATATTTTAGATTTATCTTCCTCTTTTTAAACCAAATGATTCCATCTTTCCTTCACTCTATATAAAGGTCTGATCTTTGGACCAATGATATTCATTTTAATGGTTGCTTTTTTTTTTTTTTTTTTTTACAATTCTCAGAACAGGAGTGGTTGGTTGCCAGTTGTCATTAATGTTCATGTGAGAGTTTGTCTTCCCTTTCTTTGTTTGAAAGTCTAAATAATAAAAAAGTAATAGTTTTGAGATTCATGTTTCAAGTGATGTATGTACATGTATTAGAATGTAGTGTGTTTCATTCTTTTTCTTCTCCTATTAAAATATACCAACAATGACTATTTAAAAAAAAAAACAATATTTAGTCACAAGTTTTGGGAATAGGTTTTTCTTCTCCAGTGCCTGGGAAAGTAAATAAATAGCATAGCTATAGCTTTGACTTAAATAATAATAATTGTAGTGTTTAAATAAAGTAAGAGAGCAGTAGATGAAAGTAAACAATAATTTCTATTCTTTTTTCGGTTAACATTTCATATAAACACACAATTTGGATTTTTTTGGATTTTTGTTGTTATTTCCTAAGTCAGTTTTGAGCTGCTAGTAAGTCTTTCGGGGGGCTTGTCCTCTAACTACACTGGCAGCTAACTGCCTCCCTCAAGAACCCTGCCTTCATCTTCAGCTCTGACAAAGGTGCATCTCAGCTCCAGCATTCTCATGTATTTTGAGCTTTCCTTGAGGGTTCATTCCCTTGGGGCACATAGAGTGGAATCTGAGGTTGGTAGGGCAGGTAGTTTTAATAATCTGGTAAATTAAAGAGAATCTGATGAACGTAGTATCATCATGCCATGTGACGTTAACCATTAGGAAAGCTAAGTATGGAGAATGTAAGTACTCTTTTCTGGCTTTTTCACATTTTAAATTTAATAAATAAAAAGACTATATGAACTTTCTGTTTTGCGTTGCTTCCTATGCTTAATCCCGATATGTTGCTAGAGTGTAGTATTAGTCTATTTTCTGTAATGTGACGTTTCTCTGGCTAAGGCTGACAGAATCACTAGTGTATGGGTATGAATACAAGTATTTAGAAGTAAGTTTGACTACATGTTAATTTAGCAAAACTTCAGCAATAAATCCCCCCCGCCCCAGGGCCTGTGACCTTCCCTTCCCAGCCACAGGCCTTTGTGCAGGTTTTTAGTACCAGGCATGTATTCTTTCCCACACAGCAAATCCCAAAACAAAGCATTGGTTGCCCCACAAACAGTTATACCACTAAAGTACCAGTGGGAATACCTCGCCTGGCAGGTCAGGACTGTAGCATCCAGAATCTATAACTAGTTAAGGGTGCTGATGACTTTTCTCCCCAGCAGTCTGAATAGCATGCCCCAGCCCCAAGGAATGCTAGCCAGCAGGAAGAAGCTTCCAGATCAGTTTCCAGCCTAATTTCTCCTTGTCCTGCCATGTACCATCACAACAGTATCTTCCTAAGTTTCTGGTGGAACCAAAAACAACAACAACAGCCTGTGTTATTTTGAAAGCCTCTGTAGACTCTCTGGTGAATAATTCTCAAAATCTGTTATATGTTGGGACTTCTACTCCTGGCACTAAGTTTTTCTTTTAAAAAACCTATGGATTCTGGTGACATATAAGTAACCAGTTTCTTCATCAGTAATAGATTTTCTCTCACTAGGGCCTGTGACCTTCCCCTCCATAGAATGTTTTTTTTACAGGTTTACAGTACCAAGTATGCATTGTTTCCCACACAGCAATTTCCAAAATAAAACAGTTGGCTACCCCGCAAAAAAGTTATGCTACTAGTGAGTCATTGGGGGTACCTTGATGAGCAGGTCATATGCTTTTCATATACCCTTAGTCTACTTCTTCCCCATGTCTCTTCCCCATCCCTATCCAAAATTTAAACTCTGCATGACTTGTATTCTTCCCTCTGTATACTGGGCCTTTCATATAACACACATGTTTTTTTATTATGGCACTCCCAGGGCTCTCCCAGGGCTCTCCCAGGGTTCTTTTCTTGTTTCTTGCCTCTACAGAGACTTGCTCCAGGTTAAACACAGAAGAAATCCGATGCTAGGATGAGATGATACAGCCTTTGATGTTTTAAGGCCAGGTAACATGCAAGGTAAAATAGTTTCCAGTTTT